>NC_082706.1:58071155-58371155 GCF_030144855.1 Hypanus sabinus | reverse complement strand
TACAAAAAAAAACACACACAAATAGAATTGTGGAGATCGCAAAGCCAGGAAATACACAGCAGTCTCACTTGCAAGTAGTTTTCTTCTCCAGTGACAACGTCTAGAGCGTTCGACTTAACCTCGGCAGAGTGGCAGTGGTTTCATATGCCCCCTCCTTTCTCACAATCGACTGCACTGAGATCTGAGCTATGTCCAGTGCCTTTGAGATGGTCCTGTATCGTTCCTCAGATTTCAGCTTCTCTGTTGTCATTTCACTGACTTGTAGTGAATGTTCTATTAGCTTTATTTTTGGTTGGTCTGCTGAAAATCGTCAGTGGTCGTGGACATTACAGATAGAGAGGGGATTTTGATTCCTCTCGAATTCATTGAAAACAGGTGGTCTTCCCAATTTCTATAGCAGCAAATTGGGTGAGTTAGCAAGGATATACACTAATTCTCACCAAAGAAAAGTTACTGTAGCAACTACAAAGGGCATGGTTACTTCCTCGGCCTCACATTTTTGGTTTTATCTTTTCAGGAATATTTCTGCGGTTTCGGAAATTTTCTTTTGATTTGAGATGATGGACAATGCTTTGTGGATTCGCTCAAAAATCTCATTGAGACAATGAGACTGTAAAATGTGAAGGTAGCTCTGCAGTCTGAATACATTTCCAAGACACGGTATCTGCATGTTCATGCACATCGGGTAAAGAAGAGGACTTTCAGAGTGAAACAGTGAGAATACAGAGTCACTGTATACCTTTAGGGCGGAAGGGCAAGGACGGTCGTACCCGCAACCATATCTGGATGGCAAGGAATATTGTGAGGCTGATTGAATTAACAGGAAACATGCGGTAGAGAAAAAGCACTGAATTAAATTGCATCAAAAATGTACGGAGAGTTTGAAAGAAGAATTCAGAAGGTCAGCACAAATCATAGTGTATCAATTGCAAATTGTATTCGAGGACTCAACAATAATGATAATACAGCTGTACTAAGACGTATGTTACGAGAGAGAAGATGGGCCGTGTGAGAATAGGCGCGGTAGTTGAAACATATGAATGGAAATGGAGGAGGTAGCGGAGCTACTTCATGAATACTTTGCATCAGTATTCACCAGGGAAAAATAACTTGGCCTTTGTGGTGATGACTCGCAGCGGACTGAAACGGTTGAGCATATAGACATTAAGAATGAGGATGTGCTGAAGCTTCTAAAAAAGTAATAAATTAGACTAGACACCGGGACCGGATGAGATATACGTCAGTCTACTGAGGGAAGCGAAGGAGGAGATTGCTGAGACTCTTGCGATGATCTTTGTGTCATCAATATGTGTAGGAGAAGTACTGGAGGATTGGAAGTTTGCAAATGTTGTTCCTTTGATCAAGAAAGGGAGTAGAGATAACCTAAGAAATTTAAGACCAGTGTGTCTGACTTCGGTGGAGTGCACTTTGTTGGAGATAATCCTGAGAGGCTGGATTTATAGTCAGCAGTGCTTCGTCAAGGGAAGTTCTTCACTTAGAGGCTGATTGAATTCTTCGAGGATATAGCTAAACGCATTTATGAAGGTTGAGCATTGGATGTAGTGTGTATGAATTTCAGTAAGGCCTTCGATAAGGTTCGCCATGCAATGTTTCTTCAGAAAGTAAGAAGTCGTGGGATCCAAGAAGAATTTCCGTTATGCTGTAGATGGTTCGTATACTGCATTGAGGTCAGTGACCAGCAGTGTTCTGCAGGGATCTGTTCTGGGAGCACTTCCTCCGTGATTTTTATAAATAAACTAGATGAAGAAGTAGAAGGGTGGGTCAGCAAGTTTGCTAATGACAGAAAATTCGGCGGTGTTGTGGATAGTCTGGGGAGTTGTCAGATGTTTCTCTAGGACATCGATAATATGCAAAACAGGGCTGAGAAATAGCAGATGGATTTTAACCCAGATAAGTGAGAAATGTTTCATTCTGGTAGGCCCAATCTGAGGCCAGAATATAAATGGTAAGACTTTTGGTAGTGTGAAGGATCTGAGAGACGATGGGATCTATGTCGATAGGAATTCAAAGCTGCTATGCAGGTTGACAATGTTGTTAAGAAGGCGTATCGTGTGTTGTCATTCATCAACCGTGGAACTGAGTTAAGGAGCCATGAGGTATCGTTACAGATATATAAAACAGTGGTCAGATGTAACTTGGGGTTCTGTGTTCAGTCCTGGTCACCTCACTGCAGGAAGGATGTGGATACTGCAGAGTGCAGATGAGATTTACAAGTATATTGACTGGATTGGAAGGCTTACTTTATGAGAACAGGTTGATTGTACTCGTCATTTCCTCAATGGGGCGACGGAGGCTGAGAAGATCTGATACAGGTGTATAGGTTTGAAAGGGGCATTCATCCTGTTTATAGCCAGGAGATTTTCCCAGGGCTGAAATGGCTAACACAAGAGGGGGCATAATATTCAGGTGCTTGGAAATAGGTACCGAAGGATTCTCGGAGATATTTTGTTTTTCACACAAAAGTGCTGGCGGCATTGGTGACAGTGGATACAATAAGGTCTTCTCGGAGACCTTAAATAGGTACATGCGTTCGGGAAATTCTAGGCAGACTCTAGAGCAGGTTAAATAGTCGGCAGAACATTGTTGGCCGAAGTGCAGTGAATTTCTATGTTGTATATTGTATGTTCTATGTTCTATGTTTTATGATCTATGAGGCTTCTCGCCGTTCCAGACCTCCTTGTACCTGGCATGTCCAACTGCTGGTGAGTCCGTGTGCTGGCAAAAGTTACACCATAACGTCAAAAGAACCGTTCAAACAACTCTGCGAAATAAAGATTATTGAAATCCAAGAAACATTGGTGAAGCACAAGGGCAAGAGTTGTTCTATGTTGAGTCTACCCCATCTGAGACACTGAAGCATGTAACTATTCCAGAGTAGTCATACGTCTCTTGTTGGCCACCATCACTAATCCCTTTTTGAATGACCTCAAAGTTTTTGAGGACGGCTTGCTCTTGACAGATTTAGAGCAGTGTCATGTTCTTTCCAACAACTTATGTCCCTGAACTGTTCTCTGTGACGCATCACAAAAGATAAGCCTCCAATCTGAAAAATAAATGGAGCAAGTTATTTCTGTTGGTGTTCATTTTATATAAGTTGCAATCAAGTGTTAGTGGCTTATTTACGTATCATACAGACCAGCTGTATTTTAACAAATTACAGTCTATTGGCCACAAAAAATTACACTTCGGTTGCACAGTTAAGATAAACACCAATGTACGGGGTAGACGGTGATCCTTCATTTGAGGTTGGCTGTGAAACAACACAACAGTGCCATCTGGATGAATTCTCCTCCTGGGCTGCTAGTTACTCACTTAAATGGAGCAGAGTTGTACACCATTTATAGGTGTGTTTGAGCTAGATTCTCACGATAGGCTTACTACAGGAAACTCTAATTTGTTGTTTCCCAATTGGAATTGGAATTATGGGTGTCTTGGGAATGACCAGGACACGCTGTAACATTTCCACTGTGGTCGGTGTTAAGGCTCCAGAGACAACAACGTTATCATCATGTTCAATGGTGGGCATGGAACAGTAATTACGTCGGCAGCTTGGCCTGCAGTGATATCATCATCTCAGTTAAGTGAGCTGAGATCCAGAGAAGCAATGATAACATTAGAATGGTCAGTGACGTGTTTTGAAAGTGCAGAACATACTGCATATTGAATACAAGAGTCCATAACCATTCTGACGTTCCAGAAAAAGCCCCCAATGTGTCTGTTCGTGTCCGCTGTTCCGCAGTTCCAGTACAGATAGTGGCTGTCCAGGGGGTCTGAGACAGGAGTCTGAGTGTGACCTGTGGAGATTTTGGGCAAATTTACTAAGTCTGTGTTTCACTACGGTCCCCTACTGCAGAAAATTCTTATATGGAATATTTATCTTACTGCAGCAACAATTAATATTATTACAAACCCTTTAATAATAACATATCCTATTTTCATTTTCTACCAACGTTTGCTATATCCCATATTTCTGCATGTTCTGAACTACAACGGGTTGGCTACATCTATTTCTGGTGCAATTAATCTGATTTCTGATGCGGAATAATTCTCTCTGTCGTTGTGCACAGTCTGAACGTTTATGTGCAGCATGCTTCACAACATTTTTGGGTGTTTGACTACGTTATGCGCATGTTGATATGCAAGCGAACTATTTTAGCAATGATATAATATACTGAATATTATATTAAATATACTTAATGTGTTATTGCCAGTATGGTAGATCAGAAAAACACGCAGCTGTATAGTGTTTTTCACACTGAGAGAGGTGGATGGGTGGAATGCACTGCTGGCGGCAGTGGTGCAAGCAGATACATTAAGGTCTTTAGGAAAATTCTTAGCAGTCTCTAGAGTACGCTGAAACATTGTGGTCAGCACAACATTTTAGGCCGATGGGCTGTGTTCTATGTTCTATGTTCTATGAGACTGCTCCACCAGTTCTGGGATCCTTGTATCTGACACGTCCAACTGCTGTTGAGACAGTGTCCTGACAAAAACTACACCTTGAAGAAAAAAGAATTCTCCACGCAACTTCATTAAAAATGATATTGAAAAGTAAGAAAATCGGAGAAGCACAGGAACGACAGTTGTTCTCTGTGCACTCTGTCTCATCTCAGTCACTGAAGCATGTAACTCCTACTGAGTTGTTGTACCTTCTTGGTGGCCTCTATCTCTCGTCCCTTTCTTGCATGATCTTTCAGTCATTGAGGGCAGCCTGCTCTTGTCAGATTTACAGCTGTGTCATATTCTTTCCAACGACTTACGTCTCTGAACTGAACCCTGTGACACATCACAAAACATAACCATCCAGTCTGAGAAACAAAGTATCTAGTTATTTCTGTTGGTGTTCATTTCGTAGAATTTGAAATCAGGTGTGCAGTGGCTTATTGACATAGAATCCAGTCGAGATGTATTTTAACAAAGTGCAGTCTATTGGCATTAGAATAATGACACATTGGATATAGATTTAAGATAAAAGCCGATGTATGGGGTAGGTGGTGATCCTGTATTTGATGTCTCCTGAGTTGTTAGATACGCAATCAAATGCAGCAGTAATGTACACCTTTTATAGACGCCTTTGAGCTGGATAATCGTGATCAACAGTGAACTCTCATTTGATATTTCTCAAATTGAATTCTATGCAGAGAGGATGAATTTAAAATATGGGTGTCTTGAGAATGACTCGGACACGCTGTAACATTACCACAGTGGTCAGTGTTAAGGCTCCTGAGACAACAACATTCTCATCACGATCAACGGTGGGCGTGGAATAATAATGACGTCGGCAACTTGGCCTGCAGTGATATCAGTTCAGCGAGCTGAGATCCAGACAAGCAATGACAACATCAGAGTGGTCAGTGAGGTGCTTTCAATGTACAGAGCATTTTGCATATTGAATACGATAACCCGCAACCGTTATGACGTTGCCGCCTAACACTCAATGTGTCTGTGGATGTTCGCTGTTCTGCAGTTCCAATCCAGGCAGTGGCTCTCCAGGAGGTCAGACGGAAGAGATTGAATGTGACTCGTGGAGAATCTGGGCAGATTCATTAACTCTGTGTTTCACATACATCTCCATCTGCAGAGAAATCATCCTTGGAATGCTTACTCCTACTGGAGCAACAATTTAAATTATTCCAACACCTTTAACAATAATGCGTCCCATTTTCATGTTATACCAACATATGGCATATCCCTTAATTCTGCATGTGCTGAACTACAACGGGCTAACTACATCTATTTCTGACTGTAATTAATCTGATTTGTGATGCGCAATAATTTTGTTTGTTGTACACAGCCCACTTGGAACAACATAAACAATGTTAATTTGCAGCATTCTTCACAATATTTTTGAGTTTTTATCTACGTTGTACGTATGTTTACCTCCATGCGGGATATTTTAACAATTTTATTTATTTATGTATTATATTTTCGCAGCATCTGTTATCAGAAAAATAAACAGCTGTGTAAAGTTGGAAGTAATGGAAACACGACATTTTCATGTTCCCCAGTGAGTTGCATTATTACAATCATCGAATACAAGTTGCAACTCTTTTCATATTTTAGTTACTTTATCCTCCACTCCACTGAACAATGTCCAGGATTATTTTTGTGCAGATAGACCAAATAAAGTAGATGTAAGGCCGTCCTTCCCACCACTAGCATGCAGGTGACACCTGAGCATGCTTTAACCCCTGCTTAGTGATGGAGACTGGATATGATCGAATAAATTGTAACACAGACACAGACTGACAGTGTTGCCTCCCTATGCCCGCTTTCGGGAAAGCTTATCCGCCGCGTGGAGGAAGGGGAAGTGGGAGTGGAAGGGTCGAGTTGCTGTGGTCCATGTAGGTACCGATGACATAAGCAGAACTAGAAAAGTGGATTTGCTTAAGGGAATTTGAGCAGCACGGGACAAAATTAAAATGTAGAACAAGGGTAGTAATCTTTGCATTACTAGTTGAGCCATGCATAGGGTGAGGAGGATTAGAGAGTTAAATGCCACTTCTTGAAAGTTATTATCGATTACAAGGAGACCATGATCATTTGCGGAAGAGGGCAACAGACTGGCAAATGGATTACAATACAGATATGCGCTTTCCGATGAGGCTGCTGAGAGGCGCCACATGAAAGGCTGTGCCCGACACCAGAAATCACAAGGCGACTTCACAAGGCTAAAAGGCTGGTGTTCACATAGAGGACAAAAACACAATTAACAGGTTTGCTTCAGAATGGGAGGAAGGATGTAACTACTGGAACATTCCCTGGTTCGGTTGTGCACCCTCAGTTATATACTATCAGTATTAGACTCATGGTGGAGTGGGAATAGGTTGAGGTGGTAATGGGTTGTCTAAGGGAGCAGGGGTAAATTGAGTGCCATCAATTATTCACAATCGATATTAATCACCCGTACAAGTGGACAGAGTTTGAGGAGTCAGGTTATCTGTCAATGACAGAGAATGTGTTGGGATTAATGTTGTGATGGGACATTTGGTCTCTGCAACAGGATTATAGAGAGGCTGAGTAAAAGAGACAATACTTAGAAAATTCAGTTTAATGTGGTACACAGTGATGACATGTTCAGTGGTGGAAAGAATCAAAAGGCAGACTATTATTTATACGGAGGTTTTCAAAACTTCCAGGGCGATTTGAATCAGCTGGAAAAATGGGCAGATAAATGGCAAATAGAGTTTAATGCAGACAAATGTGAGGTATTGCACTATGGGAGGATAAACTAAGGTACAACATACAAAGTCAATGATAGGACACTGAGGAATGCAATCGACAGAGGAATCTGCGAACAGAGATAAATAATTCCCTAAAAGTGGCGTCACAGGTAGATATGCTCGTAAAGAAAGCTTTTGGCTCACTGGGCTTTAAGGTATAGTGTAAAAGACTTGAAATGTTATGGTGAGGTTACATAAGAGATTGGTGAGGCTGAATGTGGAGTACTGAGTGCAGTCTTCCTTATCTAATTACAGGAAGAGTATTATTAAGCTTGAAAGAGTGCAAAGAAGCTTTACGAGGATGTTGCCGGTACTTGTGAAGCTGATTTACAGAGAAAGGTTGAATAAGTTAGGACGTTATTCTCTGGGGCGTAGACGACTGAGGAGAGAGTTGATAGAGGTGTATTAAATTCTGATGGGCATAGACAGAGAGAATGTAAGCAGGCTTTTTCCACTGAGGTTAGGGGAGAACAAATCCAGAGGACACGGGTTAAGCAGGAAAAGGGAAAAGTTTAACGGGAACATCAAGGGGAGATTCTTCACACAGAGAGTACTGGAAGTGTGGGATGAGCTGCCATTTGAAGTGGTGAATGAAGGCTCACTTTTAACGTTTAAGAAAAACTAGGACACGTACATGGATGAGAGGGGAATGGAGGGATATGTTTCAGGTGAATGTCAGTAGGACTAGGCAGACAAATAGTTCGGCACAGTCAAGAAGGGTCAAAGGCCCTTCTATCGTGCTATGGAGATACACAGTACGGCATAATAATTAACAATGATGAGCATAAGAAGTTCAAATCACAAAGAACCATTCAGTCCTACTGACATGTTCCACGAGTCATGTTCCATGGATGTTCTCACTATTCAACTAACAAGATTATTCGTCTAGACCCCATTTCACTAGAACCATCGAACCTTTAATAAAGTAACACATCGATCTCTAAAATTAATGCATTGAGGAAGCAGAATCGATAGGAACTGTTCTGGTCAAGCTTATCTTCCTAATGCATGAATGCACATCCTTGGGAAAGCAGGCCAAAAATAAACACTTTATTCCAGTTGCGGTTTGTGCACGTCTGGGAACAATTACAGCTAGTAGTCAACACCGTCATTTGCTTTCGAATTGGTAAACAACTGAGGAAATTCTTCATAAAACCAATTCCTCGCCACACGATGTGTACTTATAAAATGTACGAACTGGAATTTTACGTTAAACAGCAATGCTACAGTACAAAAGTGCAGAAAATCAACAGACCATTCGCCCAAGATGTTTTTGTCGAAGGGTTAGCATCCTATCTCCCTCAACATTGTCCGTACCACTCCGTTGCCATTGAATCCACATGCCCGGCTGAATGACATTAATATTTCGGATTCCAGCACATAATAAACAGCACGAAGCAAAACTAGCTGCGCATCCCAGACACTAAACGTTTGCGTAAAACGTTGCCTCACCACCCCCTTTAAACATCTCCACACCATCCCTCCCCCTCACTTTGAAGCTATATTTGAAATATCTGCTGTTGCGAAAAATACACTATGTATTCACTGAATGACTCTTAAAATATTTTACTTTTCTTTTGCCTGTCACGTCAAACTGCCAAGCTCCAAAGTAAACAAAAGGTGTTTTCCTACCTCTTATCCTGCATTACCTTTGACTTCGCATGACTATACAGTTCAGGAAGATGCAGTCGACCACATACCAAAGAACATTAATAGGTCTGCCGTGGAGTGAATGAAGGAAACGAAATTCCTTGGTGTACCAATCTAGGACGATATCTAGATGTAACAAGAAGAGCATTCTGACAGGCTGAATTGCTGTATGGTATGGGGGTCGGGGTGTGTGGGGGCTACTGCGCAGGATCGAAATAAGCTGCAGAGGCTTCAATACCTTTTTGGCTTCCTCTTGATTACTACCATACAAATTATCCTGGACACCTTCAAGGAGTAGTGCCCCAGAAATGCAGCTTCCAATATTAAAGACCTCTATTAACCAGCACATGCCCTTTTCTCGCTCCTACCAAAAGGTAAGAGGTATAGAAACCTGAAGGCACACTCTCAGCGGTTCAGAAGCTGTTTCTTCCCCTCTGTCATCCGATTCCTAAATTGATAATGAACCCGTGAACACGACTTCACTTTTGAAATATATATTTCTACGATTTTTAGTATATTCAACAGAGCTTAACAGTAAATGATTTACATTTTTATTAGTAGTATTTTTTTCTTTTATAGTTTTCTTCCTGTATATTATGTATTGCATTGAACTGCCGCTGCTAAGTTGACGATTTTCACGGTACATGCCGGTGATAATAAATCTGATTCTGATTCTAAACCCCTATTTTTTTCAATAAATGCAGAGCAGCATTGATTCTTGCTGAATAGATTGAGACGTTTATGCCTCCTCGCCCTCATTCTAACAACGTTCCAGTCGAACACCATCGACTCCGTGCTACCCCTTTGCATTCTTCAGTGTGTTACGGAAACTCCGAGGCATAGGGTCGCGAAAAAAGGGAGTCCTCTAATTTAGATGACAAACTGTTTTCAACATACATTTTTGGGGAAAAACAAACTTACCTTTATTTCTTATTGAAATCAAATGTTAACAGGGCAAATAACAGATAGTGTAAAACATAAAATCTACGGGTATTTGGAAAAGATGAAGCATTTCAAAGATACTGCTTGGGATGGATTTCAGTGACTGGGAAATGAATCAGTGGACATTATGTTCTGTCCTCATCAGTCCGTGCGTTGTGATTGGTCACACGTAGATTTGTTTCAATCTTGAGTACAACGCACCATTCAGAATGTTTCTCACAGCCCCTGACCTTTTCGTGTGAAGAACGTATTTCACATACAATGTGGAGCATGTTGGATTATTGCTGATTTTGGCAAGATGTTTGCTTCAAAGCAGACAGATTCTACATGTTGCTGAGATGGTCACAATAGAAATTTCTTCACTGTCAACTTCCCTTGGCGATCGGCAACCAACCTGGAAAAATTGGCTGGATAGTACAAGCGATGTGGTCGCGAGACCCTGAAAGATAGGGAAGCTGATACATTGTATAATAAGTGAGTAGTAGTTCTGAAGTAAGGGCGGCTGATAGAAGACCATAGTTGGGAGCTTGTCATCAAAGTACATGTGGTGATCTGAATGTGGTGATTAGAGATGGAATTACACCTTTAGAAAGAGTTGACAGAGAACATTGAATCTTTGTGGGTAGAAGTAATAAACTACAAGGGCGAAAGAAATCTTTAGGAGAATCCTATTGTGATAAGCAAACTAAGCTGCGATGGGATCCAGAGTTGGCCCCCCTGTGAACTATGGTGCGAATGAGAGAGAGAGAGCGAGAGAGAGAGAGATGATTTAATATTATGGCTCCTTGGCTTATTGTTTACCTTTGCTCCAAGGACACCGTTTCCTGTTTGTAAGATTCTTGTACAGACAGCAAGGCGGGACTGGGTTGAAGGACAGCCGGTGACCTGAAAGGCGAGATATAAAACAGGTCTGTGAAGACACAAGCAGACACTCCACGGGACCCTGAAGGAGCCTTATGCACTCACGTGAAGTTGGGGATTGCAGGATCGATTCTGGGAATCGATCAGTGGCTCACAGTGTGTGAAGGTGCACACCGGTGGGTACTTGATTTTGTGTCCACGCTTGCCTGGGTGACAGGTCTACCACTGAAGAACGGTCGTTCGGGGTCACAGTCCGTGACCTTAACAGGACAGGAAGACAACGGGAAGATCTACAGCAACGCCATCACCTCTCGCGCTCTCTCTCGCTCTCCCCCTCCAAAGTTATACCACAACTACCTCGACCTAAACTGAACTCTTCACCATCGTAAGATTATCCATTCACCCCTAGACTTGGAAAGAGCTTGGTTTTGATTCCTATTTCCACACTTCTATGTATATCGTTGCTAACATGTTTCATATATTTGCATTTTATAGTACGGTGTTACTTCGATTACTAATAAACACTATTAGTTACCGTAATACCAGACTCCAATGTGTATTCCATTTCTGCTGGATCGGTAACCTGGTCACGGGGTATGTGTTGAAAGGGAAGGCTCAGAGGGCATATTCTGCCCTGACCTTTGAACAGTCCGAGAATTATGATACAGTGAAAGATGCAATGCTTAATGTCGACGCGGGTAGACAAACGTTCAGAGACTTAAAGAAGTCCAGGAGCCAGAGCTACCAGAGAGGTAGTAGAGGTGATACAGAGAGCCCACTGGCTAGGTCAGAGAGTAAGCCGGGGAAGAGCGGAGAGGGTAAGAAGGATGAGAAGCATTCTGGAGGGAAGTTCCCCGGTTTTACGTGCTATAATTGTGGGAAAGCTGCTCACATAGCGTCCCAGTGTTTTGCTCCCACATTAGACAAAGGAAAGGGAAACACGCCAACAACGACTGCCTGTATTAAGCTGGCTGAAATGCCGCTAAAGGAGGAGTCAACTCGAGTTCAGGAAGGATGTGAGAAATTTCTTTCGACTGGGTTGGAATCTGTAAAGGAGGGGTCAACCCCAGTTCCAGTGAGAATCTGGAGAGGCACTGTGGCTTTTCAGTCCTTAACTTTAAGCAAGGTGTTGGAACTCAGTGCTGAGATAGAGACGGGTGACGTGAATATGATCGAGGGGTTTGGAAAAGTGATCGATGCCGTACTTTTGCAAAAATATTTTTGAAGTGTGACTTCGTATCCGGACCAGTCATGATAGAGGTGCGCTCTGCACTCCCGATGCGAAGATGTGGAAGTCTTACTCGGGAATGACCGAGCCGGTGGGGGTGGGCTGGAGGAGCTCACCGAAGTTCAGCTTATGAGTAAGCCTGCAAGTGCTGAGCATCCGGCCATAGATTCTGAAGTTTATCCCGCCTGCACAGTAACCAGAAGCATGGCGAAAAGGGCTGCTGAGACAAACACTAATTTAGCTGAGACGAACCTTGATTTAGCTGAGACGTTTTTACCGTCCCTATATCAGCAGGGGTTAAAGGATAGTAAGTCTGAGAAGAATAAGGGGGATGAGGCAGGTTTATCGTTGTTAAGAAAAGACTTTGTGAAGGAACAGAGCAAAGATGAGAAACATATGAGGCAGGTGGAAGGTCCAGTGTTGGACATTGATGTTTTATATAGCTTGAACAAGCTGTTCGCAGTTGAAGAATTTAAGCAGTGTGTTCGCGATAATGCAAGGGCATTCCGAGATCAAAAGGGTGCCACTACCTTGAGGGAGTCTGCTGGATTAGCAGACGAAGTTGTTTTAACCCACAAGGTTCAGTTTACTCCGGACGGATGTTGCCCAGAGAGTAGCTGGGAGGATCAGGGGAACTTGGAATTTGAAACTGGGACTGGTATTGAAAGCCGAGAAGAGGCAGATGTCTCGTTTGCCTGTTCGGGTTGTTGAAGTACCTGTGGATTCACAGGGTATTGAACCTTGTGATGAAAATCTGGAAAAGTCTGAGGTGTCTGACTTGGTTAAAAAGCAATGTAGTCCTTATGTGTCAGTTGGACTTGGTTCAGTGAGTAAGGGGTTATCCCTGGCACCAGTGAAAAGTGAGGAAGATACTGAAGGTTGGAAAGTGCATGCCTGGATTTTGTTTTGCCGCACCTGTGAATTTATATTGAGTCCATTTATTTGTCCGCTTTGCTATTAATTTCAGAGGGAGTCGCCTATTTCACACTGGCTAGGTAGTATCATGGTAAAAGGGTTCGAAATATAAGTGTATCCGGGTACGATAAACCCACTGTTCAAAGGTAAATTGGCATTCGGATAAATTCATTCGTACAGGAAATAGGAATTCAATATTCACATTTTGGAAGGCTGGTTCATTTGGAGAGCACCAAAAGATGCTGCTACAGACGTTGAAATGTTGAATTTGAGGGTTCTATTGGAAAATATTGTTTCGACGTTATTGTAGCGTCTGCTTTGTAATATGTAAATGCAAATTCAGATTACACAATGTGCAGTTCTGATCTGAAATTCAGCATTTTGCTGACATCTCCAGAAAAATTCAATAAATTATTCATGTGCTGCAAGATGGTCAAATTAATGTCTGCCTCTCAGAATACTGTAACAGTAGAGTAGAGATATACTCGCAACGTGCATTAAACTTTATACCTTCCTTGAAGACAATCGCTGGCCACGGTCCTCCAGGCGGAAATTCCCCCCTCCTAATTATTACCTAATCTACCTTCTGTTAATAAGCCAATTCTGAGTCGCGAAACCACGTTTCCCTAGATGCAATGCTCTCTGACTTTCTGAAAGTGCCTACCATGAATAACCCGTTCAAACAGTTTACAAAATTACCGTAATGCTTCCCACATCGACTGTTCGGACTTCAGGATCATAAGGGCCGACCTGCCATCACAAAACCCTGATCCCTATCCCAGACCAGAATATGTTTCTCGAGATACTCAGAAATTCCCTCTCTAATAATACTCTCCAATAGCTTTCCCACTACTGGCGGAAGACTATCTGGCCTTTAAATCTCAGGACAATCCTCATTGAATATCTTGAGCACAGAGAAAGAAAAAAATTGCCTTCTTCAAATCCGCCGGTTCTATTTCTGTGGACAGCGAGACCGCAAATACCATGTCCAAAATCGCAGCAATATCTTCACACGCTTTCTTCAAAGTATCTACCTTCTAGCAAAGGGGAATGATTACTTAAATGCTTTACAAGTCTCCAGTGCATAATTGTTATCGTCGGCATATTTGTGATTTTTACACTAAATCGACATTCATCAAAGTCCCTCTCACTGGTGAACACCGAAGCAAAGTATCATTAAGGACATACTCTGCCTTCTTGCACACCAGACCTGTACTTACTATTTTATCCCTCATCTCTCTCACCCTCTCTCTCGCCACTCTACTGTTCTTCACGTACCTTTATGCGACTTTCCATGGTCGTTTCCTGCCCCTTTCTAAGTTCATTGTTAATTTCCGTCCTGGCCACGTTGTGACATTCCAGAGCCCTCCCTGATACTTTCTTCAAGAAAATTAAGCATCTTTCTCTCATCTTCTTGGCGAGGTGTTCAATCTCACTTGTCAACCAGGTTTACTTTACACTACCATTCTTTCTTCGCCTCAATAAAACAAGTCTATAAGGAAGCCTAATGCAAGTTGTCGATTAAGAATCACTTGTTGTGTATTTCAACGAGCATCCCCTTTCCCAAACTCGGCTCTCAAGTTCTTACTGAAAAGCACAAATTAACTACAGTCTGTTTCTAGCCCGGTGTAATTATAGGGCATTTCGAATAGTTGACCCGCGAAGAGATCTGTTTCATTTTCTGGTACAAGATCCAGGAGGGATTGTTGTCCAGTCCGCCTGTCCGCTAATTGTGGCCGGTCTCCTTTCTGGACGCAACTACGAAATTCAGACATAATAAACATTTAACACGAGGAAGGGCCGATGAATTTTATTGAACTTTAAGTTGCCTGTAACAACACCCTGTTAATATGGCAGCTGTCAAAAATATAACTTCGCGCTGTTTCCATATATATTGTAAATCAACAGGCCAGCCCGCTCACGTTCATTAGGGGAATCAGCTTTCAATCCCGCCAAAACGGCTATTCAGTTTGTGTGGATGCTATGAAATGTAGCCCCAATCACAATCTCACAACGCAAAATATCAGACAGTACACCATATGCAATCAAATGATAGACTTTATGAATCTTAATCAGAATATAGGGCTAATAATGAGAAGAAACAAAGCAAAAAAAGGGCCATATTTAAAATGCCGATATCAGTTGAAGCTCACTCAGCAGATATTCCTCCACCAGCGATCTCTGCCGAAGCCTCGCCGACCCTCGGATCCTCGGATTCCAGTACACGCCGTCCAGTGGCCTCCAGCACTCTTCACGCGCGTCCTTCCTATTCTCCTCTCCGCGACGAAAGCCCCGCGAAAACCCCGGCTGCCGGACACACAAGAAATAATAGCATTTCCTTCTTTGGATAGCCAGCTATTAGCTCTAGTTATAACCCAAACGTTGCTGCTACAGTGAAATCATTACCTCATCAATTAACATTACAGAGAGCCATTACATTAGCCATAGCAGTTAACAGTACAGAGAAGACATAGCAATATATTTTAATTTTTGGGGATGGGGTGCGGGTCTGTGGTCTGTATAGAATGCTCACAAAACAGTGATTGCTCCCTTTCTGTTCTGAGATCTACTCGCAGTTTATCAATAGACAATCTCTCCACAGTTTCTTTCCTTTCCACTGCTGAGTGTTTCAATATTCCTCAATCTACTGTCTTTTATCAGACTCCATGTTGAAACATCTGAACTCGGGGAAGTTTAGAAGCCATTTCTTCCCTTGCGATTGTCAATTCTTTGTGATAGTTTGAGTATACTTAAACATTAAAGGAGCTAGGGCTTTACGCTTTGGAGAGACGGAGGATAGACATGATATTAGGAGGAATAGATGGAGTGAAGAGCAAGCGCCTCTTCCCCAGGGCACCTCTGCTCAGTACAAGAGGACATGACTTTATGTTAAGGGGAGAGAAGTTCAAGGGGGATATTAGAGGAAGATTTTGAACTCAGAGAGTGGTTGGTGCGTGGAATGCACTGCCTGTGTCAGTGGTGGAGGCAGATACACTAGTGAAGTTTACGAGACTACCAGACAGGTACATGGAGGAATTTAAGGTGTCTTGGGGTCTTATATGGGAGGCAGGGTTTAAGGGTCGACATAACATTGTGGAACGAAGGATCTGTATGTGCTATACTATTCTATGTTCTATGTTCCACATATGTAACAATCACGCTAGCTCATTGAACTTCTGCCCAGTTTCCTAACTTAGCTGCACGAAGTATGCAATCTTCCATGTCTTTTTCGGAATTTCAGGATGATCTGGAAAATGATTGTTAGACAAACCTGTTCAGTTAGATTGTTATGACAAACCTGTTCAGTTTTTATACAGTTTAATTCGAAAACTGTGCTGAATTGCAATTGGACCCTGGCGTTATCTGCACAGGTGGCCATTTAACGTAAGTGCATACTTCAATCCATTCTTCAGTTCTTTTCTGAATTTCCTTTGTGTCAGTGTATAGATACAAGTATTGGTGCACATACTCAGAATTTGCAACATGCACCCAAATTGTTGTAGTATATATATCGGGGAACTCAAATACTTGTCCTCGTAAAAATAGTTTTGCAGTTGCCAATTCAGGGAATGAGCTAGATACGGCATCCAAAATATTATGAAATTAGCTGATATAGCAAACAACAATATCATCGATTTTCTGCGGTTTTCCACCTCGGTATCTTTCTGATTATCACTGCTGTTCCGAAGCCCTCTGCGGACTCTATTTGCTGCAATGATATGTCTTACCGTTAACGCATTGAACACTAAGATTAAGCCGATTGGTAGCAACGGTGTTAAAATGCTATCCAGTAATTCTAATACTTTCCACACAGGTAAAGTATCATATTCATGTGTGAAGGCGCAACGCCACGGCATGTTGTCAATAATGTCGTAAGGTTCAAAGGCAAAGTAAAACGGGACACTTCTCCCGCAGCTCAATACGATAACGGTGATGATCACCACCGTTGCTGCTCTCTCAGTGCAGTATCGTTCCCGGATATTTCCACAACATATTGCGATGAAACGGTCGAAGGTAAAACTGACCGTAAACCAAACAGAGCAGTCCCTTGTCACAATAAATAATACAACTGTTAGAGCGCAAACAGGAGTGATGAGCAGGGATCTAGAATAAATGTAGATATTGTTGGTCTCTTGCGCAAAACCGAAAACTGTAACCACCATCAGATCCGCTGCTGCCATTCCAACCAGGTAACGGGTGATGCATTTGGAGAGTCCGCATTTTCCCAGAGATAAGACCACAATCGCCGTTACATTAACTGCAGGAAATATGGAGAGAGACAAAAAAAAACACAGAATTATCGTTAGCTCCAAATGGCTGATTGCCCACCATTTTTGCAATGCTATGCAGGGTATAGTTTTGTTAGAAATGATAAACAGAAATTCAATTTGTGAGGACTTTGTCAGTGCACTCCGGCTGGACAATAACAGACAGGAGTGGCAGTGAGTTGGCGACTTTCCGACAGTTAAGAGGCGGGGATCTGATTTTCCACGTCTCACAAACCGATGAACGGTCGATCGCTCCATAAATAAAACCGTTTCCATTATTTAAGGTAAAATACCTGAAGGAATTATTTGTAGTGAAATCATGACATTGAATGAATAAATTATAATTTACTGACTTGTGGAAGATCAGACTTGAGTGTATTTATTCGACTGGCCGGGCAGTTGAAAAAACTTCCGATCTGGAGTAGCGAATACTGTCTATTCAGAGAGCCAAGCAAGGTGAAACTATGAAACTATGGCAATATCGGCACCAACATCATTGACAGAAGAAAAATTGCATCACATTGAAAAGAAAGCGGGAACTGAATACTAAATCTATCAGATGCTTGAATCCTGAATTCTGGAAAGACATTTCGGACGAAGGTAGCATCTGTGTTCAGTAAAAATACAAACAGTGTAGCTGAACAAAAGAAAGACGACAGTATCATACATTTAGTGAGCAGCTCCAGTACCTTACCAAGGACACTGATTGCTACAATTGTAGGATAAAAAATGGCCGCGATGTAGTAAATCGCAGGATATCCCATATTCTGTTCAGTTGCACCGAACGTCCCAACTGCTCATATCGACTGTTGACTGGTTTTACAGAGTTATATGAAGTTCAGAGTAATTCCACTGAGGAAATTAGTGTGATTATCACGTCACTTACATTAGGGAAAAGCAGTCATACAAACACTGACATTAAAATTCATTTTCGCTCCGTCACCGTGCCATAAATTCCTTTCCCCAAGGGATGTTACAAGTTCTTAACTTTTAAAAAGAAGATAATATGAACTTTACCAAGATAATTTCCAAGGTAGCTGGCTTCTGCTACTGAAGTGGCACGTTTTCTGATCAGTGTCGTTTAGACCATTATCCTGAACAATCAACATAGACAATCAAATTCACAGAGATATATGTTGCCCCATTCAGTGAAGCACATTCGCTTCCTTTCGCTCGTTCAAGTCATTTCGAATCAACTGAATGATGAAAGTAACGGCTGATGACATGTTTCACAGTAAAACGTCTGTCATTCTAAGTATGTAAGAAAGTTCGACAGAAATATTTCAGGGATTTTTTAATAAAACAAAATTATGAGCCCAGGATACACTAGCTGCAGTTTGCAGACCGATTGCCGAAAGTTTTTTTCCTGCACGCACACATGGACTGTTCAGTAGGAGGCACTGAACCGCCCCTAGGAAAAGACTTTACCACCTTAGTCCATACCCGTGACGTTATGGTGCATTTATTTAATTTTAAAGATTTGAGCCAGAGCTGCCACAGTTCTACCACCATTTCCCCATCAAACCTCCGTTTCAACAGAGGTAAAAACTAAAATTAGTGATATGTCCGCAGGTTCCCAGGTTGGTCTAATGTTTGCCGCTGAGACTGAATTAAATACCATCTGTCTGATCTCCTGGAGATTCAATACCTGGATTTAGACTGAGGGACCCCTGATATGAAGCAGGAATATTGACTGTGAGATTCGAAGCCCTGAACTATTACGGGTCTGATTTATTCTTCAAAAACACACTTACGTTTAATATGCAGAATAGTCCGCACTTTTACTAACACGTCATCACCGGCTGGTCTTATCACTGCTTCTTCTGAGCCATCACTGAGCTGAAATAATTATATCACTGCTAGACTGACTACAGCATTATTGTTAATCGTTAACCCGGCTGATAACGTTGTTGCTTCTGCAGCCTCAATTGATCAAAGTGATGACGTCCCGGCGTAATCTTGCCGTACACTGACACACATTCCAAAGATATCCATGTTTTGAATTTCTCCTCTATGTATACAATTCAACAAAAGGAAATTCACAAAAGCTCCACACTCTTGAGTAGACCTGCTGTGCGCCGAAGACGGTTGGTATGGCGGCAGTACATGTAGTATAAGCTAGGATGGCTCTCTATGCCTTCCTCCTGCAGGGGCGCACCAAAGCTTTTGCTGACATAAGTACATCTGCAGAAAGGCACGGAGATTCCTAACCATAAAGATATCAGAGAGTGGCATACGATTCTCCTGTCATCATCAACCATATATTAAAAAATATTATGCTTTCCTTTCTGTCTTTGTTCTCAACTATTATTTTATCTTATCGTCTTCTACCCTCACCTTTCTTTTTGTTTCTTTTTTATACAAATATACCTATGAGACCATCTGCTATCATACCTTGACAATCATGTTCACTTCCTTGGTACACCAACAGATCGGCTAACATTGACGATTAGTTTACTTTCATAACACCAATATTTTTTCGATGCAATAGCAATGTCGATCCAGTGATTTTTTTTGTTTTGGCTAATTGAAGCATTGTATTTTGAATGCTTCCATCTATCAGTAATTATATGGGAATGTGTCCTGTCAATATTGTTAGTGGATTCAATCCCACTATGTAGGCGAAATGCTGTACCGCCCAGAGAATCGTAAACAATTTCTTTTTCACAAACAACAACCTCATGTTAGACTGTTGAGAGCATGCATAATAACCGGTCTTAAATTCCCATGCGTCTCCTGTAACAGCACTACTGAGGGGGTGGTATCAGTGGCCATCACTTGCAATGAGAATAGTTCATTCCATTAAAGGAGTTGCCTTACTAGAAAATTCATCAATGTGATCCCTAGAGTAGCTTACCAGCCCCAGAAAGGACCACAGCCCTTTCAGCTGTCCGGGAAGAGGCAGTTTCATCACCGATTCTCCTCTTCGTGCTTCAATTTATGATTTCCCCTATGTCAAACTCATTCAAAAATAACTAGCTACCTGTTTCATCACCTCTGTTTTTTAGGGTTTACCTCCAGTCCCAATGCAAGTAATAATTGCATCGGTTCTGTCAATGGTACTTAATGTTCCCACTTGGTTTCAGTCTTCAGGTGCAGATCAACCTACCAAGCACTCCAGTTTAAAAAACCGCTTTAAATCTTCCCCTGCGCTAGTGAAATATAGACGAGGAATTATGGAACCCTTAATTATTAGTAGGGCAGTCCATGTATACTGCAGTCCCTGAAAGGTAAATACAATCTTGTATTGACAATCTTTCTGCTTAGGAAGTGCAAAATTCCTTTATTAATGAATGAAACTGACAAGCATTGCGCTCTTCCATTCTATTTGACTTCTGTCTCCGGGTTAGTCAATACAGTTGCGGCTGCTAACGAAATTGCTTTACTCAGCTATCGACAGTCGATTGTGAACCTTCAGCTACCTTCTGGTTTCTTCTCTGGCCATATGGGTCACTTATTAGTGACGGCTATTGACGTCAGTACTCCTTGTTGTTACAAACTCTGTATTACCGTACCTACATCTGTTTTTTTTTTCGGAATCCCATATAGATTTTTTTAGCTAGGGATTTCGTCCTTGAATTCATAAACTGCCAGCCCTCTTTCCGCAGTCATGCATGTTCCTTGAGAAAGCTCCTGAATTCTGTGCAATAATTTGCTCCACCGTCTGAACATCGCTCATCTCCTCTGGTTTTATCCGCATTTCACCCATTGTGCATATTCTACCGATATTCCCCTGCTGGGATCTGCATGTGGTGTCTATATTCTTGCAATCTGGCATCTTCCGAATCATACAATTAACTGGGTCAAAACAAAGCCCGCCTTGGCCATATAATCATTCCTTACTATATGTTCCTGCTCCGAGGGTAATTCCACAAACACTACAGAAAGTTTCAATGCTATGCCCTATGTTCTAACTTTCCACGGTACACTCACATGTCCCACTTGTGAATGTCCCGTGAACTCACATAGGATAGTTTTACATTGTGTCTTCCAATTTGCGTTTTTTTACATTACTGAGGTTGTCGGTGTTTTCAGAATCTTCTAGTGTCCATGAACTATAACAGGACGGCCTCCCACCCACACACTAACTAGAGGTCTTCTAGTTTCATCATACCTTGTGTCTCACACTCATGTTGGTGTGGCCTGACACCGTCATTGGGTATTAGGATACAATTCCCTGGATGATGGTTTATCCACCATGTTATTTTGTGTTTTCGGTCTTCCTGGCCACTCCAACGGAAAACCGCCTTTCACTGCACTTTCCCGTTTCAGGTTTGGGTATTCTCTTTTAATATGCCTACCGTTACCACAGAAATAGCATTTAATTAATGGACTTTTATTTCTCCCTGTTCCTAGCCCTGTCCTATAGAACCATAGAATCATAGAACCATAGAACACTACCGCACAGTACAGGCCCTTCAGCTCTCCATGTTGTGCCGACTCATATAATATTTTAAAAAAAAGTACTAAACCCACACTATCCCATACCCTCCATTTTTCTTTCATCCATGTGCCTGTCCAAGAGGCTCTTAAATACCCCTAATGTTTCAGCCTCCACCACCATCCCTGGCAGGTCATTCCAGGCACTCACAACCTTCTGTGTAAAAAACTTACCCCGATATCTCCCCTAAACTTCCTCCCTTAATTTTGTACCTGTGCCCTCTGTTGTTTGCTATTGGTGCCCTGGGAAACAGGTACTGACTATCTATGCCTCTCATAATCTTGTAGACTTCTATGAAGTCCCCTCTCATTCTTCTCCGCTCCAAAGAGTAAAATCCCAGCTCTGCTAACCTTGCTTCATATGACTTGTTCTCCAGTACAGGCAACATCCTGGTAAATCTCGTCTGCATCCTCTCCGTAGCTTCCACATCCTTCCTATAATGAGGTGACCAAAATTGAACACAATATTCTAAGTGTGGTTTCACCAGAGATTTATAGAGTTGCAACATGACCTATCTACTCTGGAACTCAATCCCCCTGTTAATGAAGCCTAGCATCCCATAGGCCATCTTAAATACCCTTTGAACCCGTGCAGCGACCTTGAGGGATGTATGGATTTGAACCCCAAGGTCTATTTGTTTATCCACGCTCTAAAGTAACTAACCATTAACCCTGTACTCAGTCTTCTGGTTTGTCCTTCCAAAATGCATCACTTCACACTTGTCTGGATTGCACTCCATCTGCCATTTTTCTGCCCAACTCTGCAGTCTGTCTATATCCTCTTGTAACCTTCGACCACCAACAGCTCCATCCACAACTCCTCCAATCTTTGTGTCATCCACAAACTTACTTACCCATCCTTCCGCCTCTACATTCAGGTCATTTATAAAAATCACATATAGCAGGAGTCCCAGGACAGATCCCTGCGGCACTCTACTAGTCACCGACCTCCAGGCAGTATACTTTCCTTCCACAACCACCCTCTGCTTTCTTCCTTTGAGCCATTAATTTTTATTCAAACAGCCAAGGTTCCACTTACCCTCTGCCTCATGACTTCCTGGATGAGTCTCGCATAAGGGAAATGAGGGTCCCATACCTTCTTGTCTCCAGAGAGACTGATAGTTAATATTTAATAAAATTGAAATTAGAATTAAATATTTGATATTTAATAGTCTTCACATTCCCATTAGAGAGTTGTGTTGGTCTTTGTATCTTCATTTCTCACGCTCTACTCACTTTCCTCAGTATGTGTGGGTTAAGAAGGATCTAAAATTTCCAGTGCCGTTTGAGATTCATCGGTTCAGTGAGACACAACTGTCCTCAACCATCTACTTGAGGCCTCGGTTCCTAATGTTCCAGCTATAATGCTGATCCATACACCTCTTGGAACACAGTCCATCTCGGACATGTATTGCTCTCTGATGACAAGTTGCTGGGAAAAGTTCTCACAGATCGTCCCTGAGCACACATGTCCCACTGCACTTTGCAATATGTTTAAGCTGCTGTCCATCGAACGGTGTAGTGTAAGTTATGCTCTGATTTGATTTGCTCCCCCTCTCCCCCTCGCTGATAGTAACTGGCGGTGACAATCGTGCAGACGGTAGCACCCGCTCCCGTTGGAATGCTGTCGGTGGTAGTTCCTCGGGAAATTTTGCTTCGTAATTTGCATAACCGTATCCAGTAGATTCCTCTGATATATTATACAAATAATCCTCTCCATATTCACCTTCGTCCCCTTTTTCAGATCAGAAAGCACATATCATACCAGTCTGTGCAGCAATTGGTCCCGTTGATTTTGAATATCTGCTTTGAACACTTTCCATGATCACCAGTTCGCATGATCGGCGCGGGTGAAAATACATGAAGTTAAAGTTTCATGCAAAGTCACAAATAGAAGGGTTGTGTTTGGTGATAATAATCTTCTGAGGTGTGTCAATTTCAATGCGAGGAGTATTGTGGGGAAGGTTGATGAACTGAGGACGTGGATTGACACGTGGAATTATGACATTGTAGCCATTAGTGAAACTTGGCTACAGGAGGGGCTGGGCTAGCGGCTTAAAGTTCCAGGATTCCGATGTTATTGACATGATAGAGACAGAGGGATGAGGGGTGGGGAGTGTTGGCTTTGCTAGTCAGGGGAAACGTTACAGCATTGCTCAGGCAGGAAAGATCAGAGGTCCATATCGTGGAGCTGAGAAACAGGAAATGTATGAAAACATAAATGGGACTGTATTATAGAGCACCTGTAATCAGCGAGAAATGGAGGAACAAATCTGCAGAGATAGCAGACAACTGCAGGAAACATAAAGTTGTGATAGTAGGAGATTTTAATTTTCCACGTATTGATTGGGACTCCAATACTGTTAAAGGTCTAGACAGTTTACAGTTGTAAAATCTGTTCAGAAAAGTTTTTTTTTTTTAAATCAATATATAGGTACCAGCTACAGAGGATGCAATATTGGATCTCCCATTAGGACACGAATTATGACAGGTGACGGAAGTATGTATTGGGAACACTTTGGTTACAGTAATCATAACAACTTTAGTTTCAACTTGATCGTGGATAAAGATATATCTGGTCCTCGAGTTAAGTTTCTAAACTGGAAAAAGGCCAATTCTGAAGAAATGAGAAAGGATCTAAGAAGCGTGGATTGGGGTTGGTTGTTCTCTGGCAAGGATGTAGTTGGTAAGTGGGAGGACTTCAAAAGAGGAATGTTGAGAGTGCAGAGTTTATTTGTTGCTGTCAGGATTAAAGGCAAAGTAAATAAGAATAAGGAACCTTGGTTCTCTAGAGATAATGGAACTCTGATAAAGAAGAAGAGAGAGATGTATGACATGTATAGGAAGCAGGGAGAAAATAAGGTACTTGAGGTGTAAAAAAAACTGCAAAAATAAGAAAAAAAATCAGGAGGGCTCGAAGAAGACATGAGGTAGCTTTGGCAGTCAAGGTGAAGGATAATCCAAAGAGCTACTACAGGTACATTAAGAGCAAAAGGATAGTCAGGGATAAATTTGGTCGTCTTGAAAATCAAAGTGGTAGGCTATGTATGGAACCAAAAAGAAATGGGGGAGATCTTAAATGCTTTTTTTTTTTTGCATCGGTATTTACCAAGGAAACTGGCATGGAGTCACTGGAAATAAGCAAACAGGTAGTGAGGTCATGGAAACTATACAGATTGAAGAGGAGGGGGTGCTTGCTATCTTGAGGCAAACGCGAGTAGATAAATCCCCAGGACCTGAGAGGATATTCCCTCGGACAATGAAGGAGACTACTGTTGAATTTGCAGGGGCCTGACAGATATATTTAAAATGTCGGTATCTACGGGTGAGGTGCCGAAGGTTTGGAGCATAGCTCATGCTGTTCCGTTGTTTAAACAGTGTTCTAAATGTAATCCGGTAAGTTATAGGCCGGTAAGTTTGGTGACGGTAGTGGATGAATTATTGTAAGGAGTACTGAGAGATAGGATCTACAAGTATTTAGCTAGACAGGGACTTATTAGGAAGAGTCAACATGGCTTTGTGCGCTTTAGGTCATGCTTAACAAATCTCTTTTTCGAGGAGGCTAGGAAAGTGGATGAAGGGAAGACAGTGAATGTTGTCTACATGGACTTCAGTAAGACCTTTGACAAAGTCCCACAAGGGTGGTTATTTAGGAAGTTTCAGTCACTAGGTTTACATGGTGAGGTAGTAAATTGGATTAGAAATTGGTTCAATGGGAGAAATCAGAGAGGGATAGTGGAGGATTGCTTCTCTAAATGGAGCCTTGTGACTAGGGGTGTGCCAAACGGATCAGTGCCAGGTCCATTGTTATGTGTCTTCTATATCAATAATCTGGATGATAATGTGGTAAATTGGATCATCAAATTTGCTGATGATACAAAGATTGAAGGTGTACTGGACAGTAAGAAATGTTTTCAAAGTTTGCAGAGGGATTTGGATCAGCTGGAAAAATGGGCTGAACAATGGCAGATGGAGTTTAATACAGCCAATTGTGAGGTATTGCACTTTGGAAGGAAAAACCAAGATAGAACATACAAGGCAAATGGAAGTGCACTGAGGAGTGCAGTAGAACGGAGGGATCCAGGAATACAGATCCACGATTCCCCAAAAGTGGCATCACAGGTATATATGGTAGTAAAGAGAGCTTTTGGTACATTGGCCTTTATAAATCGCAATATTGAGTATAAGAGTTGGAGTGTTATGGTGAGTTTGTGTAAGGCATTGGTGATGCCGAATTTGGAGTATTGTGAGCACTTTTGGTCACCAAATTACAGGAAGGATATTAATAATGTTGAAAGAGCGCAGAATAGGTTTACAAGGATGTTGCTAGGATTTGAGAAACTCAGTTACTGAGAAAGGGTGAATTGGTTGGGACTATTCCCTGGAGCGTAGAATATTGAGGGGCGATTTAGTATAGGTATATAAAATTATGATGGGTATAGATAGAGTGAATGAAAGCAGGCTTTTTTCACTGAGGCTACGGGAGAGAAAAAAGGACATGGATTAAGGGTGAAAGGGGGAAAAGATTAAAGGGGACATTGGGAGCGGTGAGGCTTCTACACACAGAGAGTGCTGGGAGTGTGGAATGAGCTGCCAGATGAAGTGGTCAATGTAGGCTCACTTTTAACATTTAAGGAAAGCTTGGACAGGTACATGGATGAGAGGTGTATGGAGGGATATGGGCCAGGTGCGGGTGAGTGGGACTAGGCTGGAAAATGGTTCGGTATAGCCAAAAATGGCCAAATGGCCTGTTTCTGTGCTGTAATGTTCGATGGAACTATTGACTTAACAGCTCCCCTGCGCGATTTTCCACACGGAATTCCCAGCAATATTTCCTTCACAGCCCGGGTGACCGGCAAACTCTTCAAATGGCACCGACATCCCTCTTAAGTATTCCTAGAGGGGTGTACTCCAAATGCAAAAATCCCAGTCTATGGACTTGCTGCGTTCCTGAAGTTTCTTGAATTCTTCATCCTGGGTTAGTAACAGCCAACTACCCTGCCCCAGATCTCTCTGTACATCAGCCACCTGGCCCGACCCGAGTCTCACGCTGAACAAAGAGATTTATCCGAGCCCACCCAGGAAAGCCATTCCTGGTACAAGGATCACTCATTGTAATAATGATCAGAGAGGTACAGAGAATGTGTATTTACCTGCAGTTAACTTTTATCGTCGCAACAAATGAGTACGTGGGTTGACAAAGTATGCACTTGTTCGCACACTGCTGGAATCCCTTATCCTCCATGAACATTCAATGAAGAGAAATTTATAACCATGGAAAATAGCTCCATGGTGTCCGTGGGGTTCATCATAACGGCTATGGTTCGTCTCTGGTTGCTGAAATCTTATCGCCAATGCGTATTAGAGCTCCAGACTCTTATATTTTTCTTCAATTGATCTGTTGGATCTCCATCCAGTTAGTTCAATGTCATCTGACCTACCTGGTCTACCTTATTGCATGGCAATTGTACAGGACTTCAACCAACATTGTCCCACCTCGGCCTTGTGTATTTGCGTCTTTCAACTCTGAGTGGACCAAACCAGTAAAATAAGGAAACCCAAACCGAGTCCAACGAGGCAACAGATTACTCTTTTGATAGCTACTCCTCCTAGAATGTTCTGAGATTTAGCAGGTCATTACATGAATTTCCTTATGTCGACAAACCCTTTGGCAAGTATCACAGCTTGCAAACGCTTTCTGTAGCTAAGAGTCTTTCAATTCTTGTTTGAGGGATTTTCGCCCATTATTCCTTGCAAAAGGCTTCTAGTTCTGTGAGATTCTTGGGCCCTTTTGCATGCTCTGCTCTTTTTCGGTCAATCCATAGATTTTCGAAGATGTTTAGGTCAGCGGACTGCAAGGGCCATGGCAAAACCCCCAGCCCACGGCTCATGAGGTAGTCCATTGTGGATTATGTTGTCTACTTAGGATCAATATTCTGTTGTAGATGCCATCCTCTTTTCCTCTTCATCTTTTTACAGACGATGTGATGTTTGCCATCAGAATTTGCTGGTATTTTATTGAATTAATTCTTCCCTTACCAGTTAAATGATCCCCGTGCCAGTGACTGCAACACAAACTCAAAGCATGACCGATCCACCCTCTTGGCTAACAGTTGGAGAGGTGTTCTTTTCATGAAATTCTGCACCCTTTTTTCTTCAAACGTACCTTTGCTCATTACTGCCAAAAAGTTCTATTTTGAATTCATCGGTCCACAGGACTTGTTTCCAAAATGCATCAGGCTTGTTTAGATGTGCCTAAGCAAACTCCTGACGCTGAATTTTGTCGTGAGGATGCAGGAAAGGTTTTCATCTGATGACTCCTTCTACGAAGGGCTTATTGGTGGTGGTGTTGCTGCATAGTAGAACAGTGCACCACTACCCCAGATTCTGCTAAATCTTCCTGAAGGACTTTTGCAGTCAAATGGGGTTTTATTTTGCTTTCCAGCAATTCTACGAGCAGTTCTATCGGAAAGTTTCCTTGGTCTTCCAGTCCTCAACTTGACCTCCACCTTTCCTGTTAACTGCCATTTAGTAATTACATTACAAACTGAGGAAACAGCTACCTGAAAACGGTTTGCTATACTCTTTTAGCCTTCTCCTTTTCGTGGGCGTCATTTATTGTAATTTTCAGAGTGCTAGGCAGCCGCTTAGAGGAGCCATGTCTGCTGATAGTTGGGGCAAGTTTTGAAGAGTCAAGGTATTTATAAAGCTTTGAAGTTTGCTCCACCTGGCCTTTCCTAACGATGATTGTGAAAAAGCCAAAGCCCTAACAATCTGTTTCAGGTCTGAGACCTTGGTAAAAGTTATCTGACAGCTCAAATTTCTTGGGGTACCCAAAGTTTTGCATGGGGCTCCTTTCCCTTTTTATCACTCTAAAATTGTACAGTACAGAAATAACACAATAATCTTGCTTAAAATGTTGAAAAGAATGTTTCATTTTCAATTCTATGTCTTTTGGAGGTCAGTTCATCTTCTACTCACTTAACTATTCATAGTAACATAAATTTTTACCGGGGGTGCACAAAACTTTGCAGGGCACTGTATTTTCTGGGGTAGTCTCTACTGCTTCACTTGGCAGAGGAATCCGCAGATTCACAACCTACTAAAAACAAGTCCTCCTCATCTCCGTCCAAATTCTACATCGCCGAATCCTAAGGCTATGACTCCTTCTTCTAGTCTCAGCTACCAGTGGAAACAACTTTGCTGTCTCTATCTTAACTGCCTTCGCAGCTTCACTAAGGCGTTAAAGACCACAGTTCTGGATTGAAATTAGGTGCGGCAAAGGTCCCAGTACAGTGTCCAAACCTGTTACTTCAACTGTGATAACGGGCATTATTAAACATGATATTATACAACAAATCGTTCATTGAATTTGAATCCTTTCTTTGGTTAGTGATAGGAGGTGAAAAAATGTTTAAGTCGTTGGAGATTTTGGACGTCGTGACGTCATTTTAAGACATGTTGAAAATTAACTTGCGGAAGATACATAAGTTCTAGCGTCCCTTTGCTTTAGACTCCAAAGCATTTCGTAAATATTGCATGATTCTAATGATAGATGTTTATTAACTATTTGACACTTAACAGTATGTGATGCTCTGCAGCAGTTTAATGTGTGAATGCACTGAGAATGTGAAATACTGCTCAAAAACTGGATATTTGTGTATTCAGAGGAGAAAGAAACAGAGTTACTGCGATCGTGAATGAATGGAAGGCAGTCATGTGATTGGTAGATTTGTTTCGAAAAGATGCTTGAATTAATCTTTTCATTCACAGTAGGATCTCACTGACTGCAAATGTCTGCTTCATTGGTTAAAATGAATTTGCAGGAACATGTGAATGTCAGAGACAGCTTCTTTTTCCGAAATTGTATAAAGTCTTAGTGTATGGGAGCCGCAATTACCCACATCTTGTTTCCTTTGTTGTTTATAATATTTATTAATCATTTTGGACTCTTCGACTTACATGTTTATTCTATATATGCCAGTTACCGATGACAATTTTGAAGAAACAAAAACGTCGAGCTTAGATTTTTGTTTTGCTCTACCTGCCTGTTCAGATTGTGTTCTTTTCTCTGTTTGCTTTGGTGTTGATTTCCAACGGAGACACGGATTCCACGCTGGCCATGTGAAATCAAGGTTAAAGTGATAGAGATATGAGTATATCGATTCCGGGTACGATAAACCGCTGTTCAAAACTAAATTGACTTTCAGACAAATTGGTGTGTACTAGAATTGCGAATTTGAAATTCGTATTTTGGGAGGCTGGTTAATTTGGGATGCAACAAAGGATACGGCTGAGTACTTTGAATCGCTGGTTTTGAGTTGCAGGGTTCCATTGGAAAATACTTTTTTATGTAAACGATGCATCTGCCCTGTAGTAAGTGCAGGGGTTTTCAGTTCAGACAGCGTGCAGTTTCGATCCAGATTCAGTATTTTACTTTCATCATCAATCATATCTCAGTAAATTATACAAATGTTGCAGGATCGTCAGTTAATGTCTGTGTCTCAGAACACTATAATAACAGTGTAGATATAGTTGTAAAGTGTACTAAAAATTATACTTTCTTTGCAGAACATCTCCATCCACTGCCTCATCGGCCTTCCCTTGGTTCGCCAATTCTGAATCTCTGCACCAGGTTTCACTAGATCGCAAGCAATCTGTCATTGTAAATGCGTGCACCAGAGTCAAACACCATAACAATTAATATTCCTCAGCACGGCTGTTCTAATTGTGTCATGAAAATGATTCTGGCTCATAATGGACGACCTGCCATCACAAAACCATGCTGACTATCCTCTACCAGGATCCGCTTCTCCAGATACTTATAAATTCTGTCTCTAAGAAACCTTTCCAATAGCTTGTCCACTACTGACCGAAGATTCACTGGCCTGTAATTCTCAGGACTACCATACATTTCTTGAATAAAGAAATAGTATTTTCCATTCTCCAAACATACCGCTCTGCTTCTGTAGCCAGGGATGACGCAAATATCATGACCAAAAGTGCAGCAATATCTTAGCTCGCTTTATCTAATTAGCTTCAGTACATCCCTGCCAGTATGGGGGAATGATTTATTTTAATGCTTTCCTAGTTTTCAACTCGAAGTTCTAAACGTCCGCATTCCTCAGCACATCAGCCCTTTCTCGATGTATCCACATTCATCAATGTCGCACTCAGTGGTAAATATTGAAGCGAAGTATCATTACGGGCCTTCAAAGTCTCCTTGCACTCCAGACACAAGCTTGCTCTTTTATCTCTGATATCTCCCACTCTCTCGCTCGTCATCTGTCTGTTTTTCACCTACCTTAATGTGGCTCTACGAGGCCTTCTCCTGTCCCTTTGTAACTCTTCTAAGTCCATTGTTAAATCCCTCCTGGCTACATTGTGACTTTCCATAGCTCTGTCTGATCTTTTCTTCCAAATCCTTAAGTATATTTCTTTCTTCTTGTTGTTGTTCCATATCTCTTATTAGCCAGGGTTGCTGTACACAGCCATCCTTTCCCCGCCTCAATGAAACAAGCCAATACCGAACACCCATCTATTGCTCCATTACCAAGCTCCATACTTCTGTTGTGCACTACTTCCTAAACTTGGCTGCCAAGTTCTACCTAATAGCAAACATTAAATACATTCCATACAGTCACCTCCTATCCTAGTGTAAGGTATTAGTAAATAAAGAGTAGTTGTGCTCTATCGTTCTGAAATACTGATCCACTGAGATTTCTGTTAACTGACCCATATCACTTTCCAGTACAAAATCTACCATGGACTGTTCGCTTGTCAGCCTGAATGCTTATTTTTCCAGGACTCCTTCCTGTACACAACTAAGAAATTCTGTCATTTTCAACCCTTTTAACCAGATGAAGCGCCCAGGAATATTAGTGCTTTAAGTTCCCAGTGATATGAACTGTGTTAATATCGCACCTGTCCAAAATTTATCTCCCGATCGGTCACTGTCTCTGTGTGTTCTTTTCGTTTTGGTGATGGGAGCTGTGTACAGAATACTATCAAACGAGCGCTTGTTCCCTTCCTGCTTCTGATTTCTACTCACAGCCTATTAACATACAATCCCACCACAGTGTTCTCCCTTTCTATAGCTGTAATACTATCATACTCTCCCTGTGTTTAAAGGGTTTTCCCTTTACTCTCTTTTACCCGACTATGATCATATTGAAACATTGAACCCCGAAAGGTCCGGAAGTCATTCCTCCCCTTGTAATTCAATTGACTTTATTTCTTACATCCTTCACATACGTGAGGAATAAAAATATTTGTGTTATGTCTCCGTCTAGTTGCGAAATGTGCTATCATCGCATAGATAGCAATTTATAATGAATAGAACAGTCAATGTAACGTAGAAAAGCACTCAAATCAGTGTGAGTTAATCAGTTTGATGGCCCGGTGGATGAAGCTGTCTTAGAACCTGCTGGTCCTGGCTTTTATGGTGCGGTACCTTTTCCAGAGTAATTGTCAAGTCTCTGCGATATTTCGTAATTTATTCATTTCAGGTGAACCAGGCACAGTATTGATTGAATTTACGACATAATAGAAAAACCTACTGATTTTCTACTCTGCTTCCTTCTAAAACTTCTCTAAATTGCAACTGGAGTGGGCGTTATCTACACAGATGGCCATTTAACGTAAACACATACTTCATTCCATTCTTCAGCTCTTTTCTGAATTTCTTTTGTGTCAGTGCACGTACTAAGAATTTGAAAAATGAACCCAAATTGCTTTCGTATAAATATCGGGGAGCTCAGATTTCTGTCCTGGTAAAAGTAATTGTCCGCTTGCCACTTCAGGGAATGAACTACAAAGGACATCCAAAGTAATATGAAATTAGCAGAAATTGCGAACAACAATATCATCGATTTTCTGCGGCTTTCTAATTCGACATCCTTCAGTTTATCGCTTCTCTTCCGAAGCCCTCTGTTGACACTATTTGCCGCAATTGTATGTCTTACTTTTAACCCATTGAAGACAAGAATTAAGCCGATTGGTAGCAAAGGTGTCAAAAAATAGCTCCAGCAATTCGAATACGTTCCACACAGTTAAAGTATCGTATTCATGTGAGAAGGCGTGACGCCACGGTATGTTGTTAATAATGAGGTAAGGCTCAATGGCAAAGTAAAGAAGGACACATCTCCCGCAGCTCACCATAATCACCGTCACCATAACCGCTGTTGCTGTTCTCCCAGTGCAGTATCGTCACTTGAGCTTTCGGCAACATATTGTAATAAAAACGATCAAAGGTAAAACTGATCGTAAACCAGACAATCAATCATTACAACCACAAATACAATTGTCAGAGCGCATGCAGGAGTGATGAGCCGCGAGCTGGGATAAATGTAGATATAGTTGGTCTGCCCCATGATAAAAACAACGATAACCACCATCAGATCCACTGTTGTCATTCAAACCAGGTAACGGGTGATGCATTTGGAGTGTCCACATTCTCTCCGTGATAGGATCGCAATCACTGCTAAATTAACTGCAAGGAATTTGAAAAAGGAAAAAGAACAAAAGAACAAAGCAGAACTATCGTTAGCACCAAATGACTGAAGTCCTACCATTTTTCCAATGCTATGCGTGGTACGATTATTTATTTGGAAGTGAAAAGCAGAAATTCAGTGTGCGGTGATTCTGTCCGTGCACTCCCGCTGGACAATATTGGACAGAATTAACAGTGGGTTGCTGACTTTCCGACGGTTTAGAGCCAGGCATCTGATTTCCGCGACTCATGTACCGGTGAAAGTCGATCGCTCCATATGCAACCCCATTTCCATTATTTGAGGCGAAGTCATTAAAAAGATTATTGTTGTGAAAACATGAGATTTAATGCATAAGTTATAATTTATTGGTTTATAAATGTTCGACTGGTCTGTCGGTCCAGAAAGCCGAGCAAGGGGAAACTGTGGAACAATGGCAATATCGGCACCAACACAATTGACAACAAAAATAAAAAGCATCACATAGAAAAGATATAGAAACTGAATAAAGGAACTATCATATGCTTGATTCTTCAAATCTGGAAGCACATTTCAGACGAAGGTAGCATCTGTGCTTATTGAAATTCCAAACACTGCAGCTGAAGGAAAGTATGATGACGACAGCACCACACATAGAGTGACCAGCTCCAGTCCCTTACCAGGGATACCGATCGCTGCAATTGCTGGATAGAAAACGCCCGCGATGTAGTAAATCGTTGGATATCCCATAATCCGTTAGAGGCAGCGTTCTTTTGTATGGAACGATCCAACTGCTCATATGGACTAGTCACACAAAATGCTGGTGGAACACAGCAAGCCAGGCAGCATCTCTAGGGAGAAGCGCTGTCGACGTTTCGGGCCGAGACCCTTCGTCAGGACAAACCGAAACGGAAGATAGTAAGAGATTTGAAAGTAAAGTGGGGAGGGGGAAATGCGAAATGTTAGGAGAAGACCGGAGGGGGTGGGATGAAGATAAGAGCTGGAAAGGTGATTGGCGAAAGTGATCCAGAGCTGGAGAAGGGAAAGGATCATGCGGCGGGAGGCTTCAGGAGAAAGAAAGGGGGGGAGCACCAGAGGGAAATGGAGAACAGGCAAACAACTAAATATGTCAAGGATAGGGTAAGAAGGGGAGGAGGGGCATTAATGGAAGTTAGAGAAATCAATGTTCATGCCATCAGGTTGGAGGCTACCCAGACGGAATATAAGGTGTTTTTCCTCCAACCTGAGTTTGGATTCATTTTGACAATAGAGGAGGACATGGATAGACATATCAGAATGGGAATGGGACGTGGAATTAAAATGTGTGGCCATTGAGAGATCCTGCTTTTTCTGGCGGACCGAGCGCAGGTGTTCAGCGAAACGGTCTCCCAGTCTGTGTCGGGCCTCACCAATCTATAGACTATATGGATTAGTGACTGGTTTTACGGAGTTTTGTACAAGTGAGAGCAATTCCACTGAGGCAATTAGCGTGGCTATCTCAATTTCGTACTAGGGACAACCAGCTTCACAACCACATTAATTGGAGGATTGTGCACATTTCTGGTCACCGAATTATAGGCAAGGTGTCAACAAAATAGAGAGAGTACATAGGTTTACTAGAATGTTACCTGGGTTTCAGCATCTAAGTTACAGAGAAAGGTTGAAGAAGTTAGGTTTCTATTCTTTGGAGCGTAGAAGATTGAGGGGGGACTTATATAGTTATATAAAGTGTTATAGAGTTATTAAAATTATGGGGATAGATAGAGTTGACGTCGATTGGCTTTTTTCCATTGAGAATAGGGGAGATACAAACAAGAGGACATGAGTTGAGAGTTAGAGGGCAAATGTTTATAGACAATAGGTGCAGAAGTAGACCATTCGGCCCTTCGAGCCTGCACCGCCATTCTGAGAACATGGCTGATCATGTACGATCAATACCCGGTTCCTGCCTTGTCCCCATATGCCTTGATTCGACTATCCATAAGATATCTATCTAGCTCCTTCTTACAAGCATCCAGAGAATTGATCCCCACTACCTTCCGAGGCAGTGCATTCCACGCCCCCACAACTCTCTGGGAGAATAAGTTTTTCCTTAACTCTGTCCTAAATGACCTACCCCTTATTCTCAAACCATGTCCTCTGGTACTGGACTCTCCCAGCATCTGGAACATATTTCTTGCCTCTCTCTTGTCCAATCCGTTAAAAATCTTATATGTTGCAATCAGATCGCCTCTCAATCTCCTTAATTCCAGTGTGTACAAGCCCAGTCTCTCTAACTTCTCTGCGTAAGACAGTCCAGACATTCCAGGAATTAACCTCGTGAATCTACACTGCACTTCCTCTACAGCCAGGATGTCCTTCCTTAACCCTGGAGACCAAAACTGTACACAATACTCCAGGCGTGGTCTCACCAGGGCCCTGTACAAATGCAAAATGATTTCCTTGCTCTTGTACTCAATTCCCTTTGTAATAAATGCCAGTATTCCGTCAGCCTTCTTCACTGCCTGCTGCACTTGCTCATTCTCATTCAGTGACTGAGGAACAAGGACTACTAGATGTCTTTGTATTTCTCACTTACCTAACTCTACACCGTACAGATAATAATCTGCTTTCCTGTTCTTACTCCCAAAGTGGATAACCTCACACTTATTCACATTAAATATCATCTGCCAAGTATCTGCTCACTCTCCCAGCCTATCCAATTCACCCTGAATTCTCCTAACAGATGTTATTCTCAATGCCTTCATCTAAATCGTTGATGTAAATCGTAAACAGCTGTGGTCCCAATACCGAGCCCTGTGGCACCCCACTAGTCACCAACTGTCATTCCAAGAAACACCGATTCACCGTAACCCTTTGCGTTCTATCTGCCAGCCAGTTTTCTATCCATGTCAATATCTTCCCCCAATTCCATGAGCTCTGATCTTACCTACAAATCTCCTATGTGGAACCTTATAAAATGCCTTCTGAAAATCGAGGTACACGACATCCACTGGATCTCCGTTCTCTAACTTCCTGGTTACACCCTCGAAAAACTCCACAACAGATTAGTCAAGCATGATTTGCCCTTGGTAAATCCATGCTGGCTCGGCCCAATCCTATCACTGATATCTAGATATGCCACTAATTTATCTTTAATAATGGACTCTAGCATCTTCCCCACTACTGATGTTAGGCTGACAGCACGATAGTTCTCTGTTTTCTCCCTCCCGCCTTTCTTAAATAGTGTGATAATATTAGCCATTTTCATATCCTCAGGAACTGATCCTGAATCTAAGGAACATTGGAAAATGATTACCAATACATCCGCAATTTCCAGAGCCACCTCCTTTAGTACAGTCTACTCATCATCGTTTCCTTCCATATGTCTATCTGTTTCATTTCCTCTGTTACCCTATGTCCTTGGCCCATCCATACATCTGGGAGATTGCTTCTGTTTTCCCAAGTGAATAAAGATCTAAAGTACTTATTAAATTCTTCTGTCATTTCTCTGTTTCCCATAACAATTTCACCCAATTCATTCTTCATTGTTCCAACATTGTTCTTAACTATCTTCTTTCTCTTCACATACCTAAAAAAGCTGTTGCTATCCTGCTTTATATTCCTGGCTAGCTTGCGTTTGTTGCTGGTTAGGGGTAACAGGAGTGGAAAATTCTTCACTCGGAGAGTGGTAGATGTGTGGAACAAGCATCTGGTAGAAGTGTTAGAGCTAGGTTCGAATTTGACACTTAAAGTAAAATTGGATAGGTATATGGACAAGAAAGGAATGGAGGGTGTTACGTACCCATGGGTAGCTTGTATTTGTCACGTGACAGAGGGGTTGAAGCTACACTGGACTTAAGGTAGTTGTCTTGTGATGGTGGAGTGACGTCATTTTCCCCGCCAGTAGAGGTCATGTGTTTTTTTTTTACAGGGTATAAAAAGAGGACCCCTCCCTGTGAGGAGGGGCAGCTCGTGACTGGATTTGCCAGTTTGACTCTATGCCACTGCGTGGTCCAGTATTATGACACAGTTTGGTTGAAAGGTGGAGTTTTATTTAATGCCTAAAGTTTAAAAGGTCATTGCTGGCAGTTTCTTTATAATACTGCCAGTTAAAAATCAGTGGAGAGTGAAGATCAGAGTTTGGGAGCTAAAAGATCGAGGAAAGTCGATGTCGACGGTGAAACAGGTTTGACCTTGTTTGATACTCATTCGGAAGGATTTTGTTGGCTGTCTCCGTGGTAACCCCTGCGAATAATAGCAGAATGGGTTTGGTACTGTTTTGTAAAGGAAAGGTCAGTGCCTTTAAGCCGTTTCGTTTTCATCTTCGTAAAGCAACACGACGTGAAAGAGAATTTAAATCGTCTTAAAAGTCTCTCCTTTAATGGACTGTAAGCACTTTGAACTTTTGCAGTATTACTTTGAAGAACTGTTTTTGCAATATCGCTTTAAGAACTGTTTTCGCTTTATTCCTTCAAGAACTGTTTTCGCTTTATTCCTTCAAGAACTGTTCAAGCAGCGGCAAAGCAGCTGATTTCCGGTTACGTTAGTGGTTTGTTTACTTTTGAGGGTTTGTATTTCAGTGTTTAATAAATGTTTTATTTGTTATAAAAAAAAAACCCTGCCTCACTTATATATTTATTGTTGCTGAATCCGTAAGAAGGGTTATGGGATGAGTTCAGGTCGGTGGGACGAAGTGGGAGTAAGCGGCCGAGATTAAGGGACTAGAAGGGCCGAGATGGCCTGTTTCCGTGCTGCAATTGTTATATGGTTATACGGTTATACATTAAAGTGTTTTTCTCAATCTGTCACCGTGTCATGAATTCGTATTTCCAAGGGATGTTGGAAATAATTAACTTTTAAACAAAATATAATATAAACGTTGTAAATGTAATTTCCATGACATCTGACGTCAGCTGCTGAAATGGACCATTTTCTGATCAGCGGTATTTCTACGACAGACAATCAACCCGAACAATCAACATTGACAATCAATTTTAAGTAAATTAATATTTCCCCATTGAGCGTAGCACATTCATTCTGACATTGAGGGCAGGACATAAGCTTGGCAGGTGAAATGGAGCACATTTTATTGATAGGGAAGATAGGATCTTTTTTTTTATCGCCGGTTCTAGTCACTTCGAGTCAGTTGAATGACGAAAGTCACAGTATCAACTGATGACATCAAAATAAAACGTGTTGTATGTAAGTTGTTATGAGCATATAAACGAGATCGAGATTAATATTCCAGGGACCTTTCATAATTAAAGAACTATGCACCAGCAGGAATTTAGAAGCGGCTTGTTGACGGATTGATGAACGTTCTTTTCTGGATTAGCAGAGAGTAGATTTTTGATTCTTTGAATCTGAGAAGTCTACAGCAGGGATTGGTGTTAGGCCCGTTGTTATTTATCATGTATGCTAATGACTCAAATGTTGATGTAGATAATTGAATCGGAAGAATTGCGGACGGCTCCTAGGTAGGGGCGTTGTTCCAGCCACGAACTCTATCCAAGTTTGTACCTTGATGTTGACTGGCTGGGAACTGGGTTGAAAATAGCAGGTGGAGTTTAATACAGGCAAGCATGGGTGTTCTGCGTTGTGAGAAAAATACGACACGTTAAGGCGCACTTATTGAATCGGCGAACTGTAGTCTGCTACATTTAAAAAGATACCTGGCGAAACAGATCGATATTTCCAGCAAATCTGCGTCACAAGCAGATCGTCTCGTACCGAGCTCCGACCGGAATGGCCTTCATATTTAGATCAGTAAGTACACGAGTTGGGACGCTATGTTGAATCTGGACAACACGATGCTGAGGTCACATACAGAATGTCGTGGGTTGCTCTGAACACCAACTTACAGTTTTGAAACATCAATACGCTTCAGGAAGTGCAGCGGTAATTTGAAAGGAAGAGCATGGGAAATAAACATGGTGAATGTATGCAGATTTTCCCTATCCAGGGTCTATACTATAGACCCTATAGAGAGAGTGTGTGGATACTAGAGAGACAGTGCAGAGGCGATTTACAAGAAAGTTTCCTGGATTGAAGGGCGTACCTTAGGAGAACAGATTGAGTGTACTTGGTCATTTCTCCGTGTAAAGACGGAGGAAAAGAGGTGACCTGATAGAAGTGTATAAGATGATGAGAGGCATTGATCATCTGGATAGTCTGAGGATCTTTTTCTCCCCAGAGCTGAAATGGCTAACACATGGGGGTATAGTTTTACGGTGCTTCGAAAAAGGCACAGTGAAGATACAAGGAGAATGTTTTTCACACAGAGGGTGGTGTGTGCATGGATTGCACTGCCGGCGGCGGTGGTGATAGCGAGTACAATCGTGTCATTTAAGAGCCTTTTAGACAGGTACATAGAGCTTACAAATATAGAGGGCTAGTCACTCGGGAATGTCTACTGAGTTTCTAGAGCAGGTTACATATTCCTTGCACAATTATGGACCGACGTGCCTGTAGATTTCAATGCTCTATGTTCTATCCTTTGAGTGAATCTACAACTAGAGTTGATAGGCTTGGCGAGAAAGTCAAAAAATGTAAGAAGCGTAAGTTGCAGAATCTATTCACTCAGAGTCTCGAACGAGTGTGGAAGGAACTGCAAGAACTGGTAGATGCGGATTCAATTGTATCATTTCAGTGTGGGTTGCGTAGGTACATCGACGAGAGAGAGCGGAAGATGCAGATAAATGGGGCAAGGCAGATTATCGCAGATGGATGACCTAGATAGACAGAAGAGCCTTTTCTTTCTGGAGTAATAATCTGTGACTTCATGACTATCTCTGTCCGATTTCCCCATTCAGTGTCTTCTCATTTTCCTCCTCGTCACTATTTCCTTATGTGCAGAACAGAGGTGTGTCCAAACTTACCTATCAATCTCATTTACTTCTGAGAGTGGCAATCTCCAGTACAGCTCTTCGACAGGCGGGCTAAACCAGGTGAGGTTAACCAGGAAACTTGAACCCTTGTGAGTTAGGGATTTGCTTACCCCAGCATTTGAAGCCAGTTCCCGGACTCGGCGAATGAGATCAACAACAAGATGCATTAACCAAGAAGGCGGTGCAACAACACTTCATGGAGTGGCAAAACAAGTCTACTGCTGCAGCGGAGGAATTCTCTAATCTTGAGGTTCTTTCCTGACATTGGACCAAGATTTCGGAGGCCGAGAGAGTGGAACAGCCCCAGAGTAACAACTTTTTCGCTATGAAATTCTTCCTTCACAAGTTACACCATTTTCGGAAGCGACGGACTATCAGCACTACTAAAATAATTAAATAGGAGTTAGAAATAGAACAACAAACAAATGAGCTAGGACATAACCTAAGTAAATTCTTTCAGATTTTTACCTTGCATTGTTTTCACAATCATTTCAAGTATACATCTGTTTTCTAGTTATAATTCTACATATTCCATAGAAATTGTCGGTGCCGTTGTTTCAAAGAAAGGGATTTTCAGTTTATCGCCAAGGGCCGTATATAAATACATAGATATGTGCATGAATAGATAGGTAGATCGATTGAGAAGGATTGCATTTCTGAGACAGATAATTTGATTTTTTCTGGGCTGTGAGGAGAAACAAAAATTATTTCCCTCCTTCCAAGCGATCTATTAATACAATGAACTAGACTACAGTAACATCACTGCCCACATGGCGTAACCAGTGCTAATTCTAACATGCCACCGAACACATGTCACTTATTTGCCAGATCCTTCAAGTCTACAATGTTATCATCACCTCACATTCATTCCCACGATCTCCCACACAGAAACATCTTCATGTTTTCTAGTAAATTCATTGTTTGTCCAAACATAACGAAAACTATATGTATAACTATAAAATAATATCGATATCCCTCTTTATAAAAATGCACTCCAGCACAATCACACTATTAGTGAAGGTACTCTGCAATCAGTGATCAGACTGCCGCTGGATATCAGAACTTATTCGTTATGTATTTATTTGTAAATACCCACTCACTTGCAGCAAATAAAATGTTGATAACACACAAATTACAAACTAAAGGATCAATGCCTCAAATATGTAATCATTAACGACATTTATAGTACCCTGCATTTATAGATTTATAGAGTTCTGTGCGTAGTGGACAGAATTTTTATGAAACATTTTTCAGAAGAGAGAGTTGCACGGTCAAACTACCAAGGAGTGACCGAAACATCAGAAGACATAAAGACATTTAACCTCGCTTTTTGTTGTTATTTTCGTATTCATATCAGGTGTGACCCAGCAGATAAGGAGAAATATTCAATGCTTTCTGTCATCACATTAGGCCTTGTTTACATTTTGAGGCACCGGCATATTTTTCTAAATTATTTTCCTACATGTAAATGAAATTCAGTGTTATTTATTTTCGAGTTCTGCGGCACTCTTATATTTCTGTTAGTCTGCACGAAAGAAAATCCGGACATTGTTCAATGGGCTCACGGATAAAGAACAGCAATGCAAAAATGGGTGCAGCTTTTGCTTACCAGGTTCAGATAAAGGAAACCACCGGGGAACATGTGAATGCCAAGCCTTCATCCCCTTTACAAAACTGATATGATTTCTTCTAATGTCTCATACCAGGAATAAAGTAGTAGATTTACTTGCTCAAATACCCTATATGCGTGTAAACATAATTATGAATGCTTAAACTTTGGAAAAAATTGTACTGCAAGCTGCGAATAAACGTGTAAGCTTTCCGTTGTTACAAGCGGATGGTTCAGAACAACAAAACAGAATTATTGCACAACACTAGTCAGATTAATCACAGTCAGGTGAATTATAGTTAACCTGTTATTGTTCAGAACGCAGAATTGCGAGATACGCTCAGTTATGTGTTTGTGTACAATAAAATTGAGAGAGTTTTTAAGGATTTGGAAATAATTTGCAACCTGAACCTTAACCCGATGAGTATGCACAAGCTCAGAAACGTGAGAGATGAAAACAGGTGGAGGAGATATCCTGCTTGTTCAGCTCTTTGCCTTTTGCTCCAATCATTTCCCAGCTTCAGACACATATTTTCAACTGAAAGACTAAACGGAATTTGGTACTTTTACACTGAAGACCTGTCACAAACATTGTCGTGACTTGTATTCAGTAGGTAGAAGTAATGGTCTGAGAATTGAAAAGTATTTTCATTGAATCACTTGCTGTGCAATGATGGGTAGAGGTTTATATCGTAAAATCGAAATTTACTGCTATTTCCTGTCACGAAATATATGTTAATTGCTGCTTTTCCAGAACAACTATTGCCATACACTAACAAAGTCACTGCTGACCATGATGATGACCACGATGGTAATCCAGGCCCATCACTGACCAGACTAAAAATACTGTTGTTTCTGCAGACTTACCAGCGACAAACAGTTTAAAGAATCATTTAGTTATGGACGTGGATTTAAAATGACAAGAGGCAATTAAAGTCGAGGGACCACGTTGAGCAATTAAGTGGGTAAGTATGAGAGGTGATTGATAAGTTCGTGACCAAAGGTAGAAGGAGTCAAATTTAGAAAACCCAGCACATTTACTTTTCAATATAGTTCCCTCCTGCACTTGCACACGTAGTCCAGCGGTCGTGGAGCATACGGAAGCTTCTTTGTAGAGGTCGGCGTCTTGGGCCTCTAGAAGTGGTCCACAGCTGGGGTGTTTGATAGGTTCGCGGCCTAAGTTAAAATGTAATGGGAGTTGTACAGCACTCGTTACATGCACGTGCAGTTCAGTTCTTTGAGTGATTATGCAAAAAGTTTAACTCATCTCCTTCTACCTTAGGCTACGAACATCAATCACCCCTGCTATGGACCACTTCGGGGGGGTCCATGACGCCAACATTTAGAAAAAGGACCCGTATGTTTCACGACCACAGGACTAAGTGCATAAATGTAGGAGGTGACTATGTGAAAAATAAATCTGCTAGGTTTTCTAAAATTGACTCCTTCTACCTTAGACCAGATACATCAATCACCATGAGTATATGGAAAGTTCTAACGGAGGATGTGATTCGGGTATACACCTTCACTGCATTCAAAATGTAATTGGACAGTCCGTGGATAGGAATAATTAAACGGGATGAGGTCAAAAAGGGAGCAAATAAAGACAGCTTAGATGGTACGAACAGCTTGGGCCATCGTTTCAATATCCGTTTGCTAAGACTATTTACATTAAGAACTGGAGCTTCTGTGATTCTGTGCATTAGTTGTGCTTTGTTTCCCATTTCGGTCACCTGTGGCAGCGGATTTCTGAAATCTTTCCTGGAGGGCAAATTATTGAAAATCACGACATTTAGAAATGAGGGAATTTTGTTTGTTAATATCTACAAGGTCAGTTCCAAAAACGGGACGGATGCATTTCGGTACATGATGTCATTGCACCCTATTACTTTGCACCCAACAGAGTAGAATCAGATGTCATACTCCGGAACTTTTTCTACAACTGTAGTGTGGGACATGTACGAGTTCTGCAGCTGCAGAAATAATAAATCAATTAAATAAATGATAGATAGATAGATAAACAGATAAATAAATAAATTAATAAATAAACAGACAGACAGACAAACAAACAAACAAACACACATATAAATAGATAAAATGAAATGAAATCCATTTCTTTTAACTTTCTGATTCAACAGCTGTATGTATTTAAAATGAAATATCGCACCGTGGAAGTGTTGACGTCCATAAAAGTACAAATTTATCAGGATGATATGCAATGTACTCATCAACCACTTGAATTAGGGAAAGATAGATTGTAAAGAATACCTATTGGTCATTCAGTAATCTGACACATTGAATATCGGAGGGAAACCAGTTGAAGAATGCTGAACAAGTCAAAGCACATTTATGCTAACGCCACTTTGTCTTCCTGCCACCAGTTTTCGTTAACCATTCTTACACATAACAGGCGAATAAAAATCTGATTTTTCACGAATTTCTTATTTCATTTGAAGCTAGTAACAGGAAAAAACACGACATATTACGTTGTTCGTTCTACGTTAAATGTGATGCTCTCTGCCACGATACGCTTTCATAAATGTTCATACAGGTTATGATACCGTTTGTGTGTACTTCAAAAATATATAATAGCAGGAGCATATATCCTCACATATTTTGGCCCACTACAATTCAAATCAAGGGGAAACATTTCATGTCATTTTATTGAATATAATTAGCGACGATTCAAGGGCGGCTGAAATATCACCATTTAACACGCTTTCCGATCAATCTGTCAGGAAATGCAGGGCAGGCTTGTGCCAAAATCAGAGCGGTGGAGCGGATTCAGCGGGGAAAGATAACTTCCATAACAGATCGCAGATAACACTGTAAGCAGAAGACAATCCATAATATTGCTATTTACTCAATCGGGCACCTTCATGTTATACAGTCTGACAGCATCCGGGAACCATGTTATCCCCTTTTACGCCATGTATTCAGTTCCCGATATCTCCTGCTGTGCAGGCGTCATTTAACAAATCGGAAACTGCTCACGCTCATCACTTCCTGTGCAAACATCGATATTTAACCATTTACCTACCTACACTAAATTCAGGGAAGAGCCAAGGACTTGATAATGTCTCTTTGCAGGATTATTCTGACATTGACCAAGAAAAATGTAAGTCAAACCATGTGGTCGTGTCTTTGGTCGCGTTCTGTTTCATTTCATGCGTGTTGTTACAACTTGCACCATTCTATCAGGAATCCCGATTGTTATTGAGACAACGAGAGTGACATCCAAACAAGGTGATTGATATTATTGGCTAATTGCACAATCTATGTATTATATTGAGCGATTGCTCCCAGTATAATGTAAGAGTGGAAACGGTTCAATGAGCAGATTCGAAGCGAAATGATTCCTCCGGCGAAACTTGCATCGGCGCCACTGCGGATCATTGTCAGAATGAAGTAGAGTCTAGCTAGAAATGTATTTTAACTCGGTTTCTTGGGAAAATACTAAATTTAAATCGGTAGTTCAACTGTTCCATTTAATTTCAGAGAAGCTGTAAAATATACAACACTAATTTTCGCTCTTCACAGACATCTACTGAAACAGAAGCTTATTCCAAAAGATGAGAGAAAGTAAAAAAAATATGGAACCTGAAAGTGCCCAGGTATTCGCTCTCACCCCCACGCACAAGCAGCAGCAAACTATCAAACGCCTCCTTCACCATTTATTGCAGCAAAACGCACAGGCACTCTCCACCTAACAACCAAAGCACCAGGAAAAGTTATAATCTGCAGTGCAAGAAAAACTGATTGTTAAAAAGTATAATTGAACATATCACTGGCTTCCTCTCTCTCTCTCTCTCTCTCTCTCTCTCTCTCTCTCTCTCTCTCTCTCTCTCTCTCTCGGAAGTTCAGAGAGAAACTAACACAATAATACAAACAAAAACAAAGTCACTGACGCATGGCGTTAAAGTTTGCAGCGTCGCTATTTTTTCCGATTTCTCCAATTCGACAATCGTCAACACTCCCCCTCTCACCAACACGAATGAAGAATATAATAATTTGTGAACAAAAATCATGAATAAATTTATGTATCCTGTTCGTATATGCCATTCTGTTGTAACCTTATCCGGTAGGCTTATACGAACAGTTAACTCACGCAGATTTGGCCCTAACTGAAAATTCAGGCTTGACTGAGTGGCCTGGGTATGCTGCAGCCGTTAAATAATGCTTAACGACTTTTTCAGCTTTTCATACCAGCAAAAGCTGCAGCAGCGTGGACCGCTGCTCAGAACTGTCCGGAATTCAGTAAGGCCATATCAGACACTTCACATATTGACACAGCTCCCATAGCTTGGAGATGGAGGAGCTATCCCGAGGGTGCAGGAGTCAAATAAGTGGGTGACGGTCAGGGAAGCGACGGAGAGAGCTCAGAAGGTAGAGGGCATCCCTGTGACCATCCCACGGAGTAATCATTATCTTGTTTTGGATGTGGTTGAGGGGGTGCACCTGACAGAGGATGACCACGCAAATGGGGTCTCTGGCACTGAGCCAGGTTTCGTGGTGCAGTAGCGGAAGAGCACGATGAGGAATGTGGGAGTCATGGGGGTTGCATAGTGAGGGGAATAGACAGGAGTTTCTGTCAATCTTACTGAGATACCTGCACGGAGTGTTGCCTCCCAGATTCCAGGGTGTGGGATGTCTTGGATCGGGTGCAGAGTATACTGAAGGGAGAGGTTGAACAGCCAGAAGTCGTGGAACACGTTGGTACCAATGACAAAAGTAGAAAAAAGGTAGAATAAAAGGCAAGAATTCATGGAGTTAGGTAGGAAGCTGAAAAGCAGGAACCCCAGGATAGTAATCTCTGGAATTCTGCCCGTGAAGTCCATGAAAAGCATGACCTGGAGAATTAATGTGTGACTAAGAGACAGGCGTAGCGGGAAGGTCTTCGGATTCCTGGAGGTATCTTCTGGGGTAAGTAAAACTTGTAGAAAAAGGATGGGTTCCACCAGAAACAAGTCAAATAACCTATTGGGCACATTTAATATAGCTTTTAGGCAGGGTTTAAATTAATTTGGCAGGGGGTATAGGAACCAGAGTGATAGGGCTGAAGAATGGATAATCAGAAATAAATCAAAGATAGCATGCAACAGAGATTATACCAGAGCAAACGGGAGTTGAAGTTTAGTCACAGCCAGTGGCATGAGTTACAGGGCAGTAGAGGCGTGATGCAGTTAAAACAGTAGACAACAAATACTGGACTTAAAGTGTTACATTTGAATGCACGCAGCGTAAAGAATAAAATGGACGATCTGAAAATTCAGCTATAGATTGGCAAATATGACGCTGTGGCCATCTTTGAAACTTCACTAAAGGATGGTTGCCATTGAGAGCAGAACGCCCAAGGATATATGGTGTATCTCAGAGATAGGATAATAGGCAGAGGGGTGGTGTGGCTCTGTGTATAAGAAATTATACTAAATCATCGCAAAGAGATGACATACGATTGGAAAGTGTATAGTCTCTAAGGGTTGAGTTAAGAAATAGCATGGGGAGAAGGACCGTAATGGTAAATTTTATACAAGCCTCGAAGCAGCAGCCGGGATGTCGTTTACAAATTATGGCAGGAGATAGAAAAGGAGTGTCAGAAAGGTAATATAATGATAATCGCTGGGGATTTTCACATGATGGTGGATTGGAAAAGCTAGGTATGCAATTGACCTTAAGAGAGAGTTTGTAGAATGTCTATAGGACACCAGTAATGGCATTTGAGACTGGTATGAGAGCATAGACTCCATGAACAGTTTAACGGGCAATAATCTTTCATGCTAGCAAATGCACAGTGAATATCACATCAACGTAGAACAAAAGTAAAATAAGTAGCTTAATCACTAGAGACATGTTAAACCAGATGAAATATGAAGTTGCACAAGAACTAGAAAGGTACCGATCTAAATACCACAGCAATACCATTCAAGAAAATAATGAAGTTGTACCCACCGACGCACTGATGAAAGTACAATTGTTCCAACAGCAACAATACATGGAACATAGAACATAGAATAGTACAACACTGTACAGGCCTTTCGGCCCACAATGTTGTGCCGATCCTCAAACCCCGCCTCCCATATAACCCCGACCTTAAATTACTCCATATACCTGTCTAGTAGTCTCTTAAACTTCACTAGTATATCTGCCTCCACCACTGACTCAGGCAGTGCATTCCACGCACCAACAACTCTCTGAGTGAAAAACCTTCCTCTAATATCCCCCTTGAACTCCCCCCCCCCTTACCTTAAAGCCATGCCCTCTTGTACAGAGCAGTGGTGCCCTGGGGAAGAGGCACTGGCTGTCCACTCTGTCTATTCCTCTTAATACATATGAAGAAACTCCGCCGAATGCAGATGAAGCATAGAGGAACCATAGAATTATCCTCATGTTTAACACTACTCGAGACCCAACAAAAGATGGACGGCCATATCTGCGCCCGGTGTGTCGAATTGCAGCTCCTAAGGGACCGAGTTACAGAACTGGAGATGCAGCTCCATGATCTTCGCCTGGTCAGGGAGAGCGAGGAGGTGATCGAAAGGAGTTATAGTCTGGTGGTCAGACTTGGATGGCTCAGGAACAGGAATGGTTACTTCAAGTGCCGGGTTTTAGATGTTTCAGAAAGGACAGGGAGTGAGGCAAAAGAGGTGTGGTGTGCCACTGTTGATCAGAGATAGTGTCACGGCTGCAGAAAAGGTGGACACCATGGATGGATTGCCTTTGGAGATTCTGTAGGGGCGGGGGGTTGGGAACAGGAAGGGATCAATAACTTTACTGTGTATTTTTTTTTAATAGGCCGCCCAATAATAACAGGGATATCGAGGAGCAGATAAGGAAACAGATCCTGGAAAGGTGTAATAATAACCGAGTTGTCGTGAGTGTAGATTTGAATTTCCCAAATATTGATTGGCATCACCCTAGAGCAAGGGGTTTAGATAGGGTGGAGTTTGGTCGGTGTGTTCAGGAAGGTTTCTTGACGCAATATGCAGACAAGCCTACCAATGAGAGGCTGTATTTGATTTGGTATTGGGAAATGAAACTGGTCAGGTGTCAGAACGCTCAGTGGGAGAGCATATTGGAAAGAGTGACCATAATTCTATCTCCTTTAGATAGCATTGGAGAGAGATAGGAATAGACAAGATAGAAAAGCGTTTAATTGGTGGAACGGGGATTGTGAAGTTATCAGGCAGTAAATTGAATGCTTAATTTGGAAACAGTGGCTCTCAGGGAAATGTACGGAAGAAATGTGGCAAATGGTCAGCGATTATTTGTGTGGACTTCTTGACAGATACGCTCCATTGAGACAGGGGAGTTATGGTAGGGTACAGGAACCGTGGTGTACAAAGGCTGTAATGACTAGTCAAGTAGGAAACAAATGCTTACAAAGAGCTAGGTAATGTTAGAGATCTGGAAGAGTTTAAGACCACCAGGAAGGAGCTTATGAAGAGAGCCAGAAGGAGAGCCAGAATAGGCGATGAGAAGGACTTTTGGGGCAGGATTAAGGAAACCCAAGGCATTCTACAAGCAGGTGAAGAGCAAGAGGATAAGAAGTCAAAGAATAGGACCTATCAAATGTGACAGTGGGAAAGTATGTATGGAACTTTGCTTCAGTATTTGCGACGGAAAAGTTTCCTGGTGATTGTAGTGATGACTTGCAGCAGACTGAAAAGCTTGAGCATGTAGACACTAAGGAATAGGATCTGCTGGAGCTTTTGGAAAGCATCAAATAAGATTAGTCGCCAGGACCGGACGAGATGTACCGCAGGCTTCTGTGGGAAGCAAGGGAGGAGATTGCTGAACCTCTGGCGATGATCCTTGCATCATCGATGAAGATACGAGTTTCCACAGGATTAGTGGGTTGCGAATGTTGTTCCATTATTCAAGAAAGGGAATTGAGGTTGCCTAGGAAATTATAGGCCTGTGAGTCTTACCTCATTGGTTGGTAAGCTGATGGACAAGATCCTGAGAGGCAGGATTTCTGAACATTTGGATCGGTATAATATAATTACGAATAGTCAGCATGGCTTTGTAAATGACAGGTCTTGTCTTACGAGCCTGATTGGATTTTTTGAGGATGTGACTAAACACATTGATGAAGGGAGAGCAGTAGATGTAGTGTATATGGATTTCAGCAAGGCATTTGATAAGGTCTCCTTGCGCGGCTTATTGAGAAAGTCATGAGGCATGTAATCCAAGGGGATATTACTTTGTGGATCCGGAACTGGCTTGCCCTCAGAAGGTAAAGTGTGGTTGTAGACGGGTCATATTCTGAATGGTGGTCGGTCACCTGTGGAGTGCCTGAGGGATCGGTTCAGGGACCCTTACTCTTCGTTTCGTGATTTTTATAAATGACCTGAATTTGGAAGTGGACAGATGGTTTATAAGTTTGCTGATGACCCAAAGATTGGAGGTGTTGTGGATAGTGTGGAGGGCTGTCAGAGGTTACAGCGGGACATTGATGGATGCAAAATATATCTACATCCATCGCTGTCTTTCTCCACCTCTTCCCATTCGACACTTGAAAGGCTGCAATCCTATAAAAGAGAAATTAATCATTGACATTGGAAGAACAATTGGAGACAGATAATAAATCATGCCTTGGTAACAGCACAAATCTCGCAGTAATCAACAAAACTAACGTGCGTTAATGTATTGATCAATGAATGGCGCAGAAGACAATCAAATGGCGGAGTAGAATTTGAAATGAATTGTTGTCGCAACAAATAGAAACTATTTCAGAGTTACTAATGGAAAGTTGAATCGCAACGTGAGACTATCGCAAACAGCCTTACAAATCGTATTCACAGTGTGAGAGAAAAAAGCGTGTTATCAGCGCTGAGATATTCCCAAAGAAGCCGAGGGGATGCATCAGAACATGTTCGACAATGCATATAGAGTGGTGAGTGAGCCCATAGTGATGATACCATTTTCAGACATCGGGCATCCACGGTCGATACAGAGAGACGAGTCATCCTCCAGTGATATCAGATCAGCACATCGACACCAGTTCCACGATAGATACAGACGTGAGACTCTCTCCAGTCTACACACCGAGGACTACACATTGGTACATTTTCCACTGTGGATGTAGAATGGTAAGACTTTATTTTTCGAACAAGCTGAAGGCCGCTCATCTGTACGAATTCCACAATAGGCACAGAGTAGTTTGTACTACAAAAGCAGAAGGAAATGAGCTTGAGAGGTGAGTTTGGACGCTCCCTGCACTTACTTAAATCGGTGACCAAAATGAGAAGGCACTGAATGGGGAAATGGGAAAGAGATATTCATGAAGTCGCAAATTATCACTACAGTGAAATAGTCTGTTCCGTTCATCTACCTCATCCCTCTGTGATTCTCTGCCCCTTCCCATATATCTGACCCTCTGTCCCACTCTCATCCATGTATCTTCACTGAAATCTAGTAGTTACGCTTGTAGTTCTCTCCACACTCGCTCGACCCTCTGAGTGAATAACTTCTAAATGCACTGCTTCCCTATTTCAACTATACCTATGAGCTCTAGCTGTAGATTCAGTCAAAGAAAAGAAGATAGAAATCTACAGCAAATTACAATTCCTGGACTTGGACTTTCCTGGACTTTCCCTGGACTCCACTCCCTGGACTTTCCCTAGACTTTCCAGAGGGCATAGCCTTCTATTTTTCTAAGCACCTGTCTAAACGACTCTTAAAATGCCCTATTGGATCCGCTTCCACCACCGACGCCGGCAGTCCATTACATGCACACACCACTCTCCGTGTGAGAAACTTACACTAGTATCCCCTCTATACCTATGTCCAAGCGTTTTAAAGCTAGGCGTTTTTTATAATATAGTGTTAACCCTTTCGGCCCTGGGGGACGCGGGGTTGGGGAAGGAAAACCTCTGGCTATCCATAAGATCAATGACTCTCTTCATCTTATACACCTTTTGTCAGTTCACCTCTCATTCTCTGTCACTACAAGGCATTGTTCTCCTAAGGTACGAACTCCATTCCAGACAACACCCATGTAAATCTCCTCTGTACTCTTTCTCTAGTATCCACGCACCCTATCTATAGTGTCTATAGTATGGATGGGCAAAATTCGGGTGCATTCACCCTTTTCATTTCCCGCACTCTTCCTTTCAGATTATCGCTCAGCATTTTGAAACTTATTGATAGTTCTAAACAGTAAGTAGGTGTCCAGAACAGCCCATCATATTTTATCTACGGCTTCACCAACATGTTGTACAACTTAACACAACGTCCTGACTCGTGTACTCCGTGATCTGATTGTGAAGGCCACTGCGATCAGAGCTCAATTCGAGACGATCTGCTCGCGAAGCCGATTTCCTGGAATTATCGCTCTCTATCACCAGGTCTCTTTTTAAATACTGCACACTAAAGTCCACATATTCAATATGTGCGTCATAGCCTATTTTATATTTCCTCACAACGCTGACCATCTCCCACTTGCCTGTATTAAATGCCATCTGCCATTTTTCGGCAAATTTCCCAAACAGTCAACATCAAGCTACGAGCTTGGATGGAGTTTCTGGCTGGAGCAACGCCCCCAACTTAGGAGTCGTTCGCAATTCTGCTGATTCAGTTATATACATCGACATATTACTCATTAATATGCAAGATAATCAACAAAGGGCCTAACACCAATCCTTGTGCTACACTTGTCAGAGCTAAAGAGAGAGCGAGCAAACAGTGATAGCCAGTCAAACCTTCCATTACGTTCTTGATCCGCCGATGTGTTGTTGTGGCCATTCAGGTATGACCACTCTCACCTTTAGCTAGACCGTTCCTCTACGGTGGACTCATCACCCAGGCAAGGGTGGACACACACACAAGCAGCCACCGGCCTCGCTATAAACACTGTGAGTTAAAATTGACCGATCCTTCGTTCAGTCTCCGATTCCCCCACACCTTCTCTTGGGTTCCAACACTGAAGCAGTGCTTACTAGTGTGTCTCCTGGTACACCTCTTGGTGTGTCTGAGGGGTGTCTCCCCGGACCACACTTTCATCTCTACTCACGGGGTCTCAAGTGTCAATCAGTTTTCAATGGCTTAGTCCATCAAACCCGCCCACTCCGGCTTTCACGGGGGAAAATTAATGAACAGAATGGTACCAAGTAAACAATCCTTCTCCGAAGCCATAAGTCTTTCAGGAGTCATAATATGGTACAACAACAAGTCTCTCTTTCCCGGTGTTATCTCTCCCTTATCTGAAGCAAATGTTCCAGTCCCAGTATGTTTTTGTTCTATCTCTTTCTCTCTCATTAGCAGCCTGGCAACAGTAACGGTTTGTAATTCTCCCAGGGGAGGGGGACGTGGGCAACCCTGCACCGTTCTGCCCATCAGAGCTGTTCATCCTTCGAAACAGTGGGATATATGTAAGGTCAGCTGGCTTTGTAATCAGACAGGCCAGACACCAAGGAAGACACTGGTTGAGCTTTGCGTGCCACGATAAAAGTGGGATTTTTGCTCACAGTGTGGACAAAGGGGTGACCATTGGAATGCTATCGGTTTGTCTAACCCTGGCCTGACTTGATAGCTCCAATACAGAATACGGCCCCCTTTTTGTGGTGACAAGTCGGTGACTTTACTAAGTTTCGAGAGCAGGAGGACGACGCGGAAGATTCGACGGCATTGGCACTAGCAAGACAAAACAAATGTCTCTCTCTTTCTGTCTCTCCAACTCCACTCAATTCAAATTCCAGAAATGAAGTGACTACTTGCCATTCCACCGTAAGACTGTATCATTTATCACCTGAGCTTGGAGAAGCTTGGGAACTTTATTTACTCACTTAAATATGCATATACTCTGCAAACCTGTTTTGCCTTATCTTGTTTTCTATTACTTTATCACGTAGTTACTTATAACTAGTGTTTATAAAGGAAGACTCCAGGTGTGTTTATTTCTGCTACCCCATTACGGGGTACGTAACAACTCAGAAGAACATACTTTACGTACAACGTGTTTTATTGTGACACGTGTCATCAGGTGATACTCTGAATTTCGTCATTCAAATGACTCAAAATAACTAAAACAAGCGACAGAAAAAATTTATCCTATCTTCCCTTTCAATAAATTGTATTCTATTTCACCTGCCGAGCTGATGTCCTGCCCTCAATGTCAGAAGCGAATGTGCTCCACCGAATCTGACAAAATAAATCTGTTTGGAGTTGATTCTCCCTGTTGCTTGTTCAGGATGATTGCCTATGTTAGAAACAATTCTGATCAGAAAATGTCCCAGTTCAGCAGCTGACGTTCGATGTCATGTAAAGTACATTGCTAACGTTCGTGTTACCTTTTGTTTAAACGTTAATAACTTGGAGACACGAATTCATGGCACGGTTACACAGTACGAAAAACAATTTGATGTAACTATATGGGTAGTTGGTTGTCTCGCTTGCGACTGATGTCATAGCCACACTAATTGCCTCAGTGGAATACTCTGACTTGCATATAACCCTGTAAAACCTGCCACCGTCCATATGAGCAGTGGCAAATTTCCGTGCAACTGAACGCTGCCTCTAATGGATTATGGGATATCCAGCGATTTACTACATCGCGAGCCTTTTCTATCCTGCAATGGTAGCGATCGGTATCCCTGGTAAGATGCTATAGCTGGTCCATCTATGTATGCTGACTTCATCTTCTTGCTTTTGTTCTGCTGCGCTGTTTGGGCTTTTACTGAATACTGATGCTACCTTCGTCTTAAATGTGTTTCTAGAATCGAAGATTTAAACCTCTGATCGTTTTGTTATTCAGTTTCCATGTTTATTTCTTCTGTGTGATGTTTTTTATTCTACGTTGGTGGCGAAATTGCCATATAACCATATAACAATTACAACACGGAAACAGGCCATCTCGGACCTGCCAGTTCGTGCCGAACGCTTACTCTTACCTAGTCCCACTGGCCCGCACTCAGCCCATAACCCTCCATTCCTTTCCTGTCCCTATACCTATCCAATTTTACTTTAAATGTCAATACAGAACCTGCCTCTACCACTTCCACTGGAAGCTCGTTCCACACAGCTACCACTCTCTGAATAAAGAAATTCCACCTCCTGTTACCCTTAAACTTTTGCCTCCTAATGAACAATGAACAAAGAATAAAGACCTAACTTGTTCAATCTTTCCCTGTAAGTTGGTGCTGAAACCGAGATAACATTCCACTAAACCTTCTCTGTACTCTCTCTATTTTGTTGATATTTTTCCCAGAATTCGGTGACCAGAACTGTACACAATACTCCAAATTCGGCCTTACCAATGGCTTGTACAATTATAACATTACATCCCTACTCCTATACTCAATGCTCTGATTTATAAAGGCCAGCATACCAAAAGCTTTATTCACCACCCTATCCACATGAGATTCCACCTTGAGGGAACTATGCACCATTATTCCTAGATCATTCTGTTTTACTGCTTTCTTCATTCCCCTACCGTTTACCATGTATGCCGTATTTGGATTATTCCTTCCAAAATGTAGCACCTCACACTTATCAGCATTAAACTCCATCTGCCATTAACCATATAACCATATAACAATCACAGCACGGAAACAGGCCATCTCGGCACTCCTTGTCAGTGCCGAACTCTTAATCTCAACTAGTCCCACCTACCCGCACTCAGCCCATAACTCTCCACTCCTTTCCTGTCCATATACCTATCCAATTTTACCTTAAATGACACAACTGAACTGGCCTCTACTACTTCTACAGGAAGCTCATTCCACACAGCTATCATTCTCTGAGTAAAGAAATACCCCCTCGTGTTTCCCTTAAACTTCTGCCCCCTAACTCTCAAATCATGTCCTCTCGTTTGAATCTCCCCTACTCTCAATAGAAACAGCCTATTCACGTCAACTCTATCTATCCCTCTCAAAATTTTAAATACCTCGATCAAATCCCCCCTCAACCTTCTACTCTCCAATGAATAGAGACCTAACTTGTTCAACCTTTCTCTGTAACTTAAGCGATGAAATCCAGGTAACATCCTCGTAAATCGTCTCTGCACTCTCTCTAATTTATTGATATCTTTCCTATAATTCGGTGACCAGAACTGCACACAATATTCTAAATTTGGCCTTACCAATGCCTTGTACAATTTTAACATTACATTCCAACATCTGTACTCAATGCTCTGATTTATAAAGGCCAGCGTTCCAAACGCCTTCTTCACCACCCTATCTACATGAGACTCCACCTTCAGGGACTATGCACTGTTATTCCTAGATCTCTCTGTTCCTCTGCATTCCTCAATGCCCTGCCATTTACCTTGTATGTTCTATTTGGATTATTCCTGCCAAAATGTAGAACCTCACACTTCTCAGCATTAAACTCCATCTGCCAACGTTCAGCCCATTCTTCTAACCGGCATAAATCTCCCTGCAAGCTTTGAAAACCCACCTCATTATCCACCACACCTCCTACCTTAGTATCATCAACATACTTACTAATCCACTTTACCACCCCATCATCCAGATCATTTATGTATATTACAAACAACTTTGGGCCCAAAGCAGATCCCTGAGGCACCCCGCTAATCACCGGCCTCCATCCCGATAAACAATTATCCACCACTACTCTCTGGGATCTAACTATCCTCTTGCTTTTAATATAACTGTAGAAACCTTTCGGAGTTACTTTCACCTTATTTGCGAAACCAACCTCGTATCTTCTTTTAGCTTTTCTAATCTCTTTCTTAAGATTCCTTTGACATTTTTTATATTCCTCGAGCAATTCCTTTACTCCAAGCTGCCTATATCTATTGTAGACATCCCTCTTTTTCCGAACCAAATTTCTAATATCCCTTGAAAACCATGGTGCTTTCAAACCTTTAACCTTTAACCTTTCCTTTCAACCTAACAGGAACATAAAGATTCTGTACCTTCATAATTTCACCCTTAAATGACCTCCATTTCTCTATTACATTCTTCCCATAAAACAACTTGACCCAATCCACTCTCCCTAAATCCCTTCGCATCTCCTCAAAGTTAGCCTTTCTCTAATCAGAAATCTCAACTCTCGGTCCTGTCTTGTCCTTCTCCATAATTATATTGAAGCTAATGCCATTGTGATCACTGGACCCGAAGTGCTCCCCAACACATACATCTGTCAGCTGACCTATCGCATTCCCTAACAGGAGATCCAACACTGCCCCATCTCTAGTCGGTACTTCTATGTATTGTTGCAAAAAACTATCCTGCACACATTTTACAAACTCTAAACCATCTAGCCCTTTTACAGAATGAGCTTCCCAGTCTACGTGTGGAAAATTAAAATCTCCCACAATCACCACCTTGTGTTTACTACAAATATCTGCTATCTCCTTACACATTTGCTCTTCCAACTCACGTTCCCCATTAGGTGGCCTATAATACACTCCTATCAGTGTTACTACACCCTCCCCATTCCTCAATTCCACCCAAATAGTCTCCCTAGAGGAGCTTTCTAATCTATCCTTCCAAAGTACTGCCATAAAATTTTCTCGGACAAGCAATGCAACAGCTCCTCCTCTGGCCCCTCCTACTCTATCACACCTGAAGCAACGAAATCCAGGAGTATTTAGTTGCCAATCACACCCTTCCTGCAACCATGTTTCACTAATAGCTACAACATCATAATTCCAGGTATCAATACACGCTTTAAGCTCATCCACCTTTCTTACAATGTTCCTAGCATTAAAATAGATACATTTAAGATACTCTCCACCCCCTCCTCACTTTTCATCACTAACAATGCATTCAAATTTATTGTCCTTTTCTTTCTTCACCCCTACATCTTCGGGCTGAGTGCATCCCTTCTCCATCACCTGCCTTTCCTCCCTCACACACTGTCTATTTACTTGCTCTACTGGTGAACTAACATCCTCTCCCATGGTTTCCTCAAATTGATTCCCGCCGCCCTCCCCCCATCTTACTAGTTTAAAGTCTGTCCTGTAGCCCTAGCAAACCTCCCCGCTAGGATATTGGTCCCCCCAGGATTCAAGTGTAACCCGTCCTTCTTGAACACGTCACGCCTGCCCCAGAAGAGGTCCCGATGATCCAGCAACTTGAATCCCTGCCCCCTGCTCCAATCCCACAGCCACGCATTCATCCTCCACCTAATTCTATTCCTACTCTCACTGTCGCGTGGCAGAGGCAGTAATCCCGAGATTATTACCTTTGCGGTCTTTTTTCTTAACTGCCTTCCTAACTCCCTATACTCTCGTTTCAGGACCTCTTCCCCTTTCCTACCTATGTCATTGGTACCTACATGTACCACGACCTCTGGCCCCTCACCCTCGCACTTCAGGATATCTTAGACGCGATCAGAAACGTCCCGAACTCTGGCACCAGGGAGGCAAATTACCATCCGGGACTCCCGATCGCCTCCACAGAACCGCCTGTCTGAACCCCTGACTATCGAGTCCCCTATTACTATGGTCCTCTTTCTTCTATCCTTACACTTCTGAGCTACAGGGCCGTCCTCTGTGCCGGAGGCCCGGCCACTGTCACTTCCACCAGGAAGGCTTTCCCCCCCAACAGTACTCAAACATGAGAACTTATTGTCAAGTGGTACAGCCACTGGGATACTCTCTAGTACCTGCCTCTTCCCCTTCCTGACCGTGACCCACCTATCTGCCTCCCGTGGCCCCGCAGTAACCACCTACCTGTAACTCCTCCCTATCACTTCCTCACTCTCCCTGACCAGGCGAAGGTCATCGAGCTGCAGCTCCAGTTCCCTAACTCGGTCCCTCAGGAGCTGCAGTTCGGTGCACCTGGCACAGATGTCGACGTCCGACACCGTGCACAATAAGCTGCCCTCACTCTCATACTTCCCGAAAAACTGAAAAATAACAAGAACTAAAAGATAAGCCTACAGTGCCCTCTTCCGCCTAAGCACCCTGAGCCCAAGCCCTACACTCTGCTCCCAGCTCACTCCGCTGCCCGCAAACGAAGCTGCACGCTTCTTAAGGCTGCGTTCTTTTTATAACTTCCCTCCGTCCCAAGCCTCCTCACGCGCCTGCGCAGTCCTGCCTCTCAGAACTCCGATCTGAGACGCAATTGGACAATTTGAAAATGGCCGCCGCCGCACTTCCTCTGAAAGCCTCGCTGTCCTCTTCCAAAAGAGGACACTCTTTTCACTCTTGTTCAGCCCACTCTTCTAACTGGCCTGAATCTGTCTGCAAACTTTGAAAGCCTACTTCATTTTCCACAATGCCACCTACCTCACTATCTTCTGCATACTTACTAATCTAATTTACCACCCCATCATCCAGATCATTAATGTATATGACAAACAACATTGGACCCAGTACAGATCCCTGAGGCACACCACTAGTCACTGGCCTCCAACCTGACAAAAAGTTATCCATCACTACTTTGTGGCATCTCCCATCCAGCCACTGTTGAATCCATTTTACTACTTCAATATTACTACCTAACGATTGAACCTTCCTAACTGACCTTCCATGCGGAACGTTGTCAAAGGCCTTACTGAAGTCTATATAGACAACATCAACTGCTTTACCCTCGCCAACTTTCCTCTTAACCCCTTCAAAAAATTCAATACGATTTGTCAAACCTGACCTTTCACGCACAAATCCATGTTGATTTACAAAAAAAGCTGGATGAACTCAGCAGGTCGGATAGCATCCGTTGAAAGAAGCAGTCAACGTTTCGGGTCGAGACCCTTCGTCAGGACTAAAGGAGGGGGCAGGGGCCCTATAAAGAAGGTTGGGGGGAGGGTGGAAAACCAATCAGAGGAAAGATCAAGGGGTGGGGGATGTGAAACATGGAGGGGATAGGCAGGAGTGGTGAAGAAGGAAGCAAAGGGGAAAGCACAATGGCTAATAGAAGAAGGCAGAGCCATGAGCGGTGATAGGCAGCTAGAAGTGGAGACAGAGTGAAGGTGGGATGGGGGAAGCGGGGGGGGGGGAGATAATTACCGGAAGTTGGAGAATTCGATGTTCATACCAAGGGGCTGGAGACTACCCAGACGGTATATGAGATGTTGTTCCTCCAACCGAAGTTTGGCCTCATCATGGCAGTAGAGGAAGCCATTTATGGTCTGGGAGATCCCGGTTGCCGCTCACTTAAACTGTGCTTTACATTCCCATTCGGATATATCCATGCATGGTTAGCCTTTCTCCAATCAAAAATCTCAACCCTGGGTCCAGTCCTATCCTTCTCCGTAATTATATTGAAACTAATGGCATTGAGATCAATGGACCCGAAGTGCTCCCCAACACATACGTCCGTCACCTGACCTATTTCATTCCCTAACAGAAGATCCAACACTGCCTCTTCTCTAGTTGGTACCTCTATATATTGCTGCATAAAACTATCCTACACACAGTTTACGAACTCCAAACTATCCATCCATTTTACAGTATGGGCTTCCCAGTCTATCTCCCCCTCCCTTCCCCCATCCCACCTTCACTCTGTCTCCACTTCTAGCTGCCTATCACCTCTCATGACTCTGCCTTCTATTAGCCATTGTGCTTTCCCCTTTGCTTCTCCCACAATCTTCATAGCTTCATATCTTCACATTCCTCGGCTTCTTGAGCCGACAGTGGTCGCGTTTCCAGATCGGAAGTTGTTGTTTTTTTTTAACTGACAAGCCAGTTAAAACCGATAGCGTTTTTTTACCAATCGGCACTCAGGTCTGGTGTTCCATAAACCACTAAATTTATGCATTGAGTCTTTTTTATTTATATAACTACAAGTAATCACTTCAGCTATTTTAACTCAAGTAATGAAAAAAGTGTTGCTTATGGAGAGATTGACAGTTCACCGTTACATGAGTCGTGGAAATCAGATGTCCGCCTCTTAACTGTCAGAAAGTCGACAAGCCACTGTCACTTCATTCCATTATTGTCCTCCGGCTGGAGTCCGTGCAAATTGAATTTATGTTTTTTCACTTCCAAGAAAATCGATGCTCTGCATAACATTCAGGCATTTAGAGATAAGGATAATTCTATGCTGTTTCTTTTTCTCCAAATTTCCTGTAGTTAATTTAACGGCGATTGTGATTCTATCTCGGGGAAAATGCGGGCTTTCCAAATGTATCACCCGTTATCTCGTTGGAATGGCAACAGCGGATCTGGTGGTGGTTATAGTGTTCGGTTTACTGGAACAAACCAACAATATCTACATTCATTACAGATCCCTGCTCATCACTCCTGTATGCGCTCTAACACTTGTATTTAAGGTTGTGACCCGGGACTGCTCTGTTTGGTTTACGGTCAGTTTTACCTTCGATCGTTTCATCGCAATATGTTGTCGAAAGCTCAGGGAGCGATACTGCACTGAGAGAACAGCAATGGCGGTTATGTTGACCGCTGTTATAGTGAGCTGCGGGAGAAGTGTCCCGTTTTACTTTGCCGTTGAACCTTACGTCATCATTGACAACATACCGTGGCGTTGTGCCTTCACTCATGAATATGCTACTTCACCAGTGTGGAGAGGATATGAATTACTAGATAGCATTTTAACACCATTGCTACCAATCGGCTTAATTCTAGTTTTCAATGGGTTAACAGTAAGGCATATAATTATGGCAAATAGAGTCCGTAGAGGGCTTCGGAACAGCAGTGGTAATCAGAAGGATACCGAGATAGAAAACCGCAGAAAATCTATGATTTTGTTGTTTGCAATTTCAGCTAATTTCATATTATTTTGGATACCCTATGTAGCCCATTCCATGAAATGGCAAACGGTAAATTATTTTTATGAGGACAGATATTTCAGTTCCCCGGTATACATCCTACAACAATTTGGGCTCATGTTGCAAATTCTGAGTATGTGCACCAATACTTGTATCTATACCCTGACACAAAGGAAATTCAGAAAAGAACTGAAGAATGGACTGAAGTATGTGTTTACATTGAACGGCCATCTGTGTAGATAGCGACCACGTCCATTTGCAAATCATATGTTTTCGAATAGAACAGTTTCAACTGTGAGTAGGTTGATCATAAATTCAATCAATCATTTGCCTGATCCTCCAGAGATTTCAAAATCCATGGAGGTTTGCGTACATCCTGCAGTTAATATGGGAAACTGGACAAAAGTTCATTGAGCTGCCACGATTGTTACATATGTTGTGGTACACTCCAAACTATCACGGAGAATTGACAATCACTGGGGTGGCAATGGGTTCTGTACCTCCCCGGGTTCAGATGTTTCAAAATGCACAGAATCGGATAAAAAGAGAGTGTCATTGAAACACGGGGAGAGTATCATAGTAACACAGCTGTAGAAAGGGAAGAAGCTGTGGAGAGACTGTCTATTGATAGACTGTAAATTGATCTCAGAATAGAAAGTGAGCAATCACTCATTCGGGAGTATTCTGTAGAGACCACATGCCCTCCCACCCTGTCAGCAAAAGCAAAATAAAATAAAATAAAATAAAACAAAATAAAGGAGAAGCGAGGAACTGTTCGGGTGATAGATTTTGAACAGTGCCATATTAAGATGGTTGCTGTCATCGGCAACGTAATGTCCCTAATATTCTTTGGCACTTTGACAGGTGAAAAAGGTTTATATATGGCAGAATTTCTCAGTCTCGGAAGGTATCCTGGAGCAATAAGAGGGCAGGCGAAATAAAAAAAAACTGTCCATTCAGTTTCTCGTAGCAGGTGACAGGTCTCTTCGTGGGTCAACTATCTGATATTTACTATAAGCTTACACTGGGATAGGACGTCATGATATAGAATGTATTTAATTGATGCTCCAAGGTAGGAACTTGGGAGCCAAATTTAGGAAACGGACAACTGTGTAGACAACGTCCACGTCCAATTGAAATTCAGCAAAGTTATCCAATAAAACAAATTTAAAATGAGTAAGTTTGGCAAATATGCCGTAAGTACAAATACTCATGTCCCTGGTCATTCTGAAATGAAGAAATTCCAGTTTCACATAAACTTGACAATCATCTGGGAAACTGTACCGCATCATAAAAGACAGGACCAGCAGGCTCCAGGACAGCGTCATCCACCAGGCCAACATACTGATTAACTTACGCTGATTTGAATGTATTTCTATGTTTCATCTATTGTTCTAATAGTATAAATTACTATGATTGCACATTGCATCTTGTGACGGAGGCGTAACTTAAAGACATTTACTCCTCATGTATGTGAAGGATGTAAGAAATAAAGTCAATTCAATCACAAAGGAAAGAATGACATCCGGACTTATTGGGATTCCGATGCTTTAAAAGGGTCATAGTCGCGTGAGACAGTGTAATAGAAGTCGCTTTGAAACAAATTGAGAATGTGATAGTAACACAGCTGGGGAAGGAGAGGACAATGTGTTGGAAATGTATGTTACTAGACTATGAATAGAACTCAGGAGTATGATGTGAACAAGCACTCGTTTGAGAGTATTCTGTACAGAGCTCCCATCACCAAAACGAAAACAACACAGATGACAGATCAGGAGATAGAATTTGGACTGGTGCCGTATTAACGCGATTGTTGTCAGCGGTAACTTAAACTCCAGTAATATTGATAGGCACTTTCTCTGTTTAAAAGGTTTAGACGTAACATAATTTCTTCTGGAAGATCTAGTGAAAAAAAAGGCAGATGAAATCAGAACAGTCGATCTGAGGTATATTAATTTTGTATGGTGTTAGATTGGGTTCCCCGTTTTCGCGAATTCAGGAGGTCATGTGGCCTGGGATCTCGTGAAATCCGGCTGCACAGATTCAGAACCGGCTAAGCAAAGGACGGCCGATTAGGTAGTGGTTGGAGTGTATTCTGCCTGGAGGACAGTGTGAGTGATGTTCCGCAGGGTGTTCTCAGGATGACGATGAGGAGCGGAGCTAAATGCAGGGCACAGGCAAGGAGACTTGAGACGGAGACGGACTTAACGACCTGGACTGGACTACAACTTGAAGCCTTGACTAGATTTGAACTTGACTCGGACACGACTGGGAGCCTGGACTTAGGAACGACTTGGACAACGAGGAAACAGAACATCCACTCGGAGTAGAGAAAAATGGACGGACCTATACAGCTGGAAGGACTTGAACAACGAGCCTGGACTTGACTGGACTTGGAGAACGAAGAGACAAAACCACACAACAACAGTCCATACGTATCTACGCTTGGAGTGGCGTCAGAACGGCCTGCAACACTCAGCTGGATAACAACCAGGAGGAGCTCGGAAGACGGTCCCTTATTTTGGGCGGCTTGGCGGACCGTCCCTTATTCTCGGCGGCTCATGCACAATGCACCAGCTACGGTGAACAATTCTCAGCCGGACATGAAAATGACAGGATTCGCGTCACGACTCGGCGTAGCAACAATGTGGCCGGCAACTCAGCTGGCTCCGAAAACGACCGAATTCACTAAGCTGCCACAGGCAGCGAAGCAACTTAGAGTCCACGATTCTCGGCGGCTCCGGTGATAATCCAGCAATTCGTAGCTGCAACTCGGAACCTCTCGTGCTGCCTGTTCGAAATGAAAATCAGGTGCCTCAATCAAGGCACCCAACGGAACACGGGGAATAGGAAATAGCTGGAATGAGTAGTCAACGGACCGGACCATGACAGGAAGGTACAATCCTTCCAACACCTTACAACGACTTCTAGACTCTGCTATTACAATATTCTGAGAGACAGACATTAATTTGACCACCCTGTAGCACTTGGATAATTTACTGAATTAGGGCTGATGATGAAAACAAAGGAGAGAATCCGGACTGAAACTGCACGCTTTCTAAATTGTAATCCCTTGTACATATTACGAGGCCGATGCTACGATTACAGCAAAGCAATCTTTTCCTCTGGAACCCTGCAATTCAAAATCAGCATTTCAATGTACTCAACAGTATCTTTTGATGCTCCCCAAATTAACCAGCCTACCATAATGCGTATTTCAAATTTACAATTCAATACAAACGAATTTGACTTAATGTTAATTTACCACTGAACAGCGGGTTTATCGTACCAGTAATAGATTTACTAATATCTCGAGCACTTTTGCATTCATTTCCTAAGACCAGTGTGGAATCCGTGTTTCCTTCTGATATCAATACCACAGAAACGATCTAAGCGCACAGCTAAAGGAAAACGAAAATCTAAGGTCGAACGATTCGTCCTTCAAAACTGTCTCCGGTAACTTCCGTATATAGAATAAATAGTTAATTCCTAGAGTGAAAATCCTTATCAAATATTCTAAAGAACAAAGGGAAACCAAATGTGCAGCCCCCATATGCTAAGACATGATACAATTTCGGAAAAAGAAGCAGTCTCTGATATTCACATGTTCCTGCAAGTTAATTTCAACCAGTGAAGCTGACATTTGCAAGCAGTCATACCCCATTGTGAAATAAAGGATTGATTCAAATATCTTTTCAATGCAATCCTAACAATCACACGGCTAGCCTTCAGATGACTCGGGGAGGCGTTGCCTCTGTTTCTCTTTGAACTGAATTCACAAATACCCAGTCCTTATGCAAGATTTTTCATTCTCAATGCGTTCATACTTTAAACTCTAGTACAGCATGACATACTTTTAACTGTTGACCAGTTAACAAATAATCCAAAATTAGAATAACACAGCATTTAAAACATCCTTTCCAGTCGAAAGCAAAGGGACGCTGGTAGTTATGACTCGTAAGCAGGTTAATATTCAACATATTGAAATCATGTCATCACCTTCTCACCAAATCTCCAAAGTGCTTTCAACTCTCATCACCAACCAAAGATGGGATTGTGAGTAAACGAACGATTTGTTGTATAGTATCATGCTTAATAATCACCATTCCCATCGCTGAAGATATAGATTTGGACACTGTACTGGGACCTTTACCACAGGGACCTCTAATCCGGAATTGCGGTGTTTACCGCCTTAGTGATGCAGTGAAGGCATATTCCTTTACTATGATACCGCCCTTATAATCGGAGAGAGAAGCTGAGGATGATGGAGCCTAACGGAGACTGCTTTGCTTGTATCTTCGGAAACAGCTCTATTTCTGTATTCAATATCTCATTTTCTTCATTTTCAGGTTTCTTTTGAAGATTCTGGCCTGGAGTTACGCGCCATAGAATCATAAAATCTATGAAAAGGATAAATACGATAAAGGCAGGAAAGTTGTTTCCATTGGTAGATGAGACTAAAGCTTGGGGACATGGTCTCACGATTCGGCGATGTAGACTTTGGACCGACATGAGGAGAAACTGCTTTCCCCAGAGAGTCGTGAATCTACAGAATTATCTGCACAATGAAGCAGTGCATGCTACCCCAGTAAATATGTTTAAGACACGCTTGTATATATTTTTGCACAGTAGGGGAGTTAAGGGTTATGGCGAAAGGACAGGTGGGTGGAGATGACTCCATGGTCAGATTTTCGCCATAATCTCATTAACTGGGTTGCTGGACCAAGTAGCCTATTTCTACTTATATTTCGTAAGTTCTTCTGTTTTCATGCTTGCCGCTCATCTGGTTAAATTCGTTTAGCACGTCTCGCAGCATGCACTGGAAATACACTAAAAGTAATTACCTGGGTTCTCTGATTCTTCTCTTGCTCTCCTATCCTTGCATTTTCGGCAGAAGTTGAATGCTATGGATGTAATTCTGAGGCTTTATAAAGCTGCTATGTCTTATGGCCTTTTGATATGTTCACATACAAACACAGTTCAATCAATTTTCTTTCCTCTGCAGTACCTAGACAGTGCACTGCTCTACGGTAATCAGTTGATTTTATCAGCTCACTCTGGTTATCCCGGGCCAATAATGTCCCAATATCTTGATCAATATATCTCAGATGCTGAGGCGCTAAGTATGTAGCGCATGTTATTGTCACGGTCCCAGGCATTTATTCCTTATATTCTCCTAATTCCGTTTTCCTTGTGTGCTCCCGGGCCTTCTGATTTCAGCACATCTGGTTCTCATCTACCTGTAGAATAAATACACTGGCTTTGGTTCGACACATCGCCAGAATTTCCTACTGGGACAACAAGTCCAGCTCCTCCAGGAGGTCATGGAGAAACTTCGTTCCTTGTCTGTGCACGTCACACAGATCGGTAACCAGGTGGACCATGTCTCCACTCCTATCACTCTACCCACACCTGGAAGCCAGCCCAGGCCGCCGACAACAGTAACCTCCCAAGCTTCACCAACTCCCACGCCTCCAAGGGAACCTCACGTACCGGAGCCAGAGCACTACACCGGATACGTGGGGAAGTTCCAGGGTTTCATCTTTCAGTGCTCCCTTGTGATTGAGCAGCAGCCGTCGACCTACTCCACAGGTACAAACACCATTCTGTCAAATTTATTGCGAGGACCATTGTGAACAAACGTGCATGTTTCGTTTTTTCCCCATTTCTAAGCTTTACGAAAAGCCTATTGCAACCCACAATTAATGACAGTTAAGAAGAAATGTGTTTCACCTGTTTCTGTTCAACCTTTGTAAGCTCACAGATATGTCATGTTAGAGACAAAAAAGCAAGAGCAGTTTCCAAAGAGTTTGAAATAATATTCGGATGAACATACTGCTCAAGTGCGAGGAAACATTCCAAGGAACTGAATAACGAGGAACAAATCATAACAAAATAACTAAATAACCGGTTCACAGCACTGGTGGCGGTTTGTTTTCACGTGATCTTCAATGGAGGTAAATTATACAAAGTTACAGCATCACCTTTGCTTTCATTTCATTAGATATGCCGATGCCGCTGGATTCAAGCCTCTCCTACCGCATCGATTCTTTACTCACAGCGGAACAGCACCAGCTGCTTTGCAGTGGTAATATCTGTATGACTGTGGTGTGGACTCCTGTATGGCTATGGGCAGTAAGAAGATTGTTTTTACATTTTTTCCCCCCTTGTTACTTTCTGACTCCACAGCATCACCAAATTCTCAAGGAAGTGAGGTACAGCACACATGTTGAAGATTATCAGCATGATATGAGAAATACTGATCAGCCACTTGTAGAACCACAGACCGATAGTGTACAAAGAATACCTATCGATCACTCAAGAGTACCTATCGATCACTCAATGATCTGATCCACATTGTCCTGGAGAGAACTCAGTGGCCGACAAATAATTCCATCATTCTTGTCTCTGTATCACTCTCTCTCTCTCTCGTCTCTCCATCTTTCTCTCTCTCCCCCCTTTCCTCTGCATGTCTGCCTTTCATGTCTACATCCTTCTACTGTCTAAAATGAGAGAAGGCTTCTACAGAAGGCTGATAGTCCTTTTTTCCCTCATGAACCTTCCTCATTCCAAGCTGTTGGCACTCTGCTTCAGAAACATTGCTTTTTGTTCCCTAATTTTAGGCAAAACAAAGAGGAATGATAGGTCAAACCACACACACAAAATGCTGGTGGAACGCAGCAGGCCAGGCAGCATCTATAGGGAGAAGCACTGTCGACGTTTTGGGCCGAGACCTGGGTGATTTCTGACTAATTTAACCCTTTCCTTACGGGGGATTTTTAACGAAAATACATATAATCTTTTATTCTTTAAGGACGATTTTGTTCTGTTTTAAACGTCGTTAAATCCACCGAAATGTTGTGAGATGTGTTATTATTTTTGTAATTCAAAGGCATGTAACAACAGCGCTCGTCCGGATACTGCTTCCTCAGCTATTTGGTAAACCAAGGGTTAGCTCTTCCCGGAGCTTCATAGAAAATAGTTCACGTCAATTCAATGTAGACTGCTGACGTCATCGGCGTGTTTCCCTTTCACTCAGTTCCCCGAGTTTCAGCGAGAGTCGCGTCTCCTGTCACGGACAGAGATCCGGAGCTGCACCGAGAGGAGAGTAAGGACGGACTGACTCGTTCTGTCATGGAACAAAATCCGGGAAAGACTGTTTGGAATATAACGGGAAATGGGAAAAATATGTTCCCGATGGCTCAATAGATTTTTTGCAAATAGTGATTGAATAAATACAAATACTTACAAATACTTTATTATCACCAAACAATTGATACTAGAGCGTACAATCATCACAGTGATATTTGTTTCTGCGCTTCTCGCTCCCTGAAGTACAAATCAAAGTAAATATAATAAAAATATATAAATCATAATTAGAAAATAGAAAAGGGAAAGTACGGTAATGCAAGTCAGGTCCAGACATTTGGAAGGTACGGCCCAGATCCGGGTCAGGATCTGTTCAGCAATCTTATCACAGTTAGAAAGAAGCTGTTCCCGAATCTGCCGGTACGTATCTTCATGCTAATAACGGTAGATCATCGAGTCACGTATACTTTAGAAATAATTAAAGTGCTTTTTTTCCCTCTCCTCGGTATCATTGCTCCTCCCGGTGAGTGTCTTTCCAAAGGTAACTTAACTGCAGATTTTCCTTCTCATGTGCACCTCTCATAATAATAATTAATGCTGCTCTCGGACATGCCAGCAGGTAATTGCACAATACTCTGTTTTATGCACTTTGGTAATTTATTGTCATGAGGAATCTTGTTTAAGAAAATATGTGCTGGCAGTGGTAATCATCCAGAGCAGGTTTAGGAGAATAAACGAGTTAACATGTTTGATGGCCGTGTGCCTATATTCTCTGGTGTTGAGGAGAATGGAGTGGAGAACTGGACAAGCTTACCTGTAATTGAAAGGCAGAGAACGAGCCGTCGTGCAGAGGATGTGTCCAACAGTGGGAAAGTTTAGGGCAGAGAGCGCAATAGTCGAATGCTGCCTTCAGAGCAGAGCTGAGGCGGAACTTCTACAGCCAGAGACAATGTGTTTGTGGACTTCTTTGCCAGAGACTGTTGCCGAGGCCAGAGGATACGATGCATTTTAAATGAAATTAATAGGTTCGTATTAATAGGGGCATGAAAATACAAGTAGGGAAGGCAGGAGAAAGGTGTTGGGAGGGAAATACATCGGCCATGATGGAACGGCTTATGATCGTGTCCTGTGATCAGGCTGTCTCAGTTAATGCTCCGAAGGCCTGCTGCTGAATTTCCGGCTGCACTTTAGTCCCGCGATCCTCATCTTCGGGCACCCAGTCCGGAAGGGGGCGAGTCGAGAGGAATATCTCCCGGTCGGCTTGTTCCAGAGCTTGGCCAAGATGGCCATTCACGGGTCTAGGCGGCGGAAGATGAAGGGCACTGTCAGAACCGAAAGCCTGCTCCTTTTCCGAGTATATGTGCTTGCCCTGCTGGCCTTAGAGAGGGAGCACGGGGTTGGTGCGGATACATTGAGGGATTTCCGTGAGGGGTAGTCACGGCGCCAGGTAGACTGTTTTATAGACGGCAGAAATCATATGGTAATTTTGAGTGTAGCTACTGTGTTTAAATATTGATTGTCTTGTTTCTCTGTGTTGTAAATGAACTTGTTAATAGAAGTTAATATTCCGGATGCAGTGGGCAAAGGTCTGATAAGTAAACATTCAAACAATTGTTGCACACAGCAGCCTGTCACCGAGACGTTGAATCTTTACATTTTGAATGATACCTCCTTCCAATCCGCTCTAACCCCGCCTCAAATGTATCTGCTGTGACGCAAGTTGCTTGCTCACTTGTCGTTCTTTGCAATTAAACTGGGTTCCAACCTCCCAGTCTTTCCGTAGCTAACCTGTGTCATTCTGTTCCTGAACATTAACCAAGCCCCTCCGCTTTTAGGATCTTCGAACTTGCGTAACATGTTATCAAAGAGGTCATTCGCATTTCAGCTCAAAACAGGACTACCTTTCTCTTATACTCCCTCGAGGATATCCTCAGAAAAGCTTCACGTTTCCCCGTTGGCTGTCGTTCCGCAATAACATGCCATGCACGTTCTCTAATTGTGAACAATTATCTTAATGATCCCGCTTCGCCTGTTCTGTATCCATATAGTCAATAGTTTACTTTCTTTTGTTGTCATTTCAAATGTCACTCGAAGTCTGTGGTAGGTTCAATGGTACTGAAAAAGATAACGCATTATCGATACTTTAATGAATAACATACTTATATGAAGTGTTACATACTCGTGACACATGACAGTGGTGCCCTTGTCATGTGACTGGGGTTGAAGCTGTACTGGACTTGAGGTGATGGTCTTGTGATGGTGGAATGACGTCATTTTCCCGCCAGTAGAGATCATGTGATGGGTTTTTTTTACAGGTTATAAAAGGTAGACCCCACCCTGTGAGGAGGGGCAATTCGTGGCTGGATTTGCCAAGTTGACTTCATGCCACTGCGTGTTTGAAGTGATGACGCAGTTTAGTTGAAGGATGAAGTTTTTATTTAATGCCTAAAGTTTAAAAGGTTAATGCCAACAGGTTCTTTATGATTCTGTTAGTTTGAGAATTAAAGGAGAATGAAGATTCAAGGTTGGAAGTAAAGATCGAGGAGAATCGCTTTCTACGGTGAAACGGGGGCGACCTTTGTTTGATCCTTATTTGGAAGGATTTCGTTGACTATCTTCGTGTTAATCCCTGGGTTTACCAGAAAGGATTGAGGATAGTGAGGAAGGAAAGGTCAGTGCCTTTAAGCCGTTCTGGTTTCGTAAATTCTTCGTGGGAAGTTCGACGTCGGGGATCGAAGCAAGCGACGTGAAAGAGAACCTAAATCGTCCTGTAAAGTCTCTCCTTTTAAATGGACTGTGAGCATATCGAACTTTTGGCAATACCACTTTAAGAACTGTTTTGGAATACCACTTTACGAACTGTTTGAACAGCCGCTCAGCAGCTGTTTCTGGTTACGGTAGTGTTTGTTTACTTTTGGGGGGTTTGTTTTCTGTGTTTAATAAACGTGTTGTTTGTTATAAGAAACCCTTGCCGAACTCATATATTTATTGTTGCCTGAATACGTAACATTAAATATGGGGGCTGCGTCGGGATTGAATTTTTTGAGTTTACATGCTTGCTAACTTTTAAATCGGTGTTTTGGAAACGGGGATTACTCGGTTCTTTTGTTTGGCTTGTTGTGGTATTCGGCAGCAATGAATATTGATGAGTTTCTGGCTTCGCCAGCTGCAGAGGTGTTGGCGAAGGCGAAAAAAACTGAGGTGTTTGAGCTAGCTAGTAGATTGCGACTTAAAGGTATTTTGCAGACTACTTCTAAGGCTGTAATACAGAGAAAAATCGCGTCACACTATGTGGATTCGGGTGTTTTTGATGAATCGATTTTAGAGTCGTTTCAAATAAGTAATCTGGAGATGCAGTTGCAAATCGAACAAATGAAATTGGAGAGGTGTAAATTGGAGGCGGAACAAAAGCAGAGAGAATTTGCATATGCAATGGAGGAATTAAGGACTGGAAATCAGTCTTCTGGTTCTAAAAAAAACGTTTGTTGCTAGTCAAGAAATTAAATTGGTCCCTCCATTTAGTGAAATAGAAGTGGAAAGGTATTTTCAACATTTTGAAACTATTGCTCGGATGTCAGAGTGGCCGAAAGATAAATGGTCAGTGTTGTTACAGAGTGTAATTAAAGGCAAAGCACAACAAGTTTACACAGCTTTAACAGCTGCACAAGCTCTTGATTATGATATTGTAAAGAGTCATATTTTAAACGCATATGAGTTAGTCCCAGAAGCATATAGGGAAAGATTCAGAAGTTTGAAAAAGTCTGTGGAAAAAACTTATGTGGAATTTGCCTATGATAAAGCTATGTGTTTTGAGAGATGGGTTTCTTCTAAAAATGTAAATGGGGACTATGATACATTGAGAGAGCTGATTTTAATGGAGGAATTTAAAAGAAGCATTCCTGTTGAAGTAAGGACCTACTTAAATGAGAAGGATACTGATAAATTGCAGGACTGTGCTAGATTAGCTGATGAGTATGTTTTGATCCATAAGAACAAATTTCCTCAGGGCAGAATTTTTAAGAGGAAAAATAACATGGAGACTCCAGATAAATTTGAAATTAAATCGGAGGTTAATGAGAAAGTTAATGAGAAAGGAAAGCCTGTGAAGGAAAGACAGTATGGTCTTACTTGTAACTATTGTAAGAAGCCTGGCCATGTAATAGCTAACTGTTTCAAATTGAGAAAGAAAGAGAAGGAAGCAGTTCCAGATGCTTGTGTGCAACATACTGAAGAACCTGTAAAGTTACAGGGTTTGATAAAAACAAATGAGGCTTTGTTAGAGTCTGACCAAGTTAGAAAGGGATATGATCATTTTATAACTGAAGGGTTTGTATCCTTGAAGGAAGGATCTACTCTGGTGCCAATAAAAATCCTTAGGGATACTGGTGCTTCTCAATCATTGATGTTAGACAGTGTGTTGAAGTTTAATGAAGAGTCTGATACTGGTGAGGTAAATTACATAAGAGGTGTTGGAAGTGATTTTATGCCTGTACATTTACATAAAGTAAATTTAAAGTCAGGGTTAGTTACTGGATTTGTTAAAGTAGGATTACAGCAGAGCTTACCTGGGAATGGTATTTCTTTATTGTTAGGTAATGACTTGGCAGGTGGACAAGTTTTTCCTGAAGTGCATTTGACAATGGAGTCAGAGGAACCAGAGTTGAATTCTAACACAGATTCTTCCTGTGTTGTGACTAGAGCTATGGCTAAAAAGATTGATGCGCAGAATGAGGTTGTTATTCAGGACTGTTCAACTCAGGATTCGAGTTTTGAGGATGTGTCAGAGACTTTCTTATCTTCGTTGTTTGAACAAGATTCTGGGAGTAAGTCTGACTATAAAGATTTATCTTTGTCTAGGAAGGAGATGATAGCAGAGCAAAATAGAGACTCTGAGATTATAAAATTAAAAGAGCAGGTTTTACTAGATAGTGAAATTGATAAGGTGCCAGTAGGATATTACTTGGAAAAAGGAGTGTTGATGAGGAAGTGGAGATTGCCTACAATTCCTGCAAGTGAGGATTGGAATGTTGTTTACCAGGTAGTTGTTCCAAAAGCTTATCGAAATGAGATTTTGAATTTAGCTCATAGTGTGCCTTTAGGTGGACATCAAGGGGTAAGGAAAACTGTGGACAAGATTTTAAAACATTTTTACTGGCCTGGTCTAAGAAAAGATGTGGCGATGTTTTGTAAAACGTGCCATACTTGTCAAATTGCGGGTAAACCAAATCAGGTTACACCAGTAGCTCCATTACAACCTATCCCAGCATTTGGTGAACCATTTTCTAAAGTTATTGTAGATTGTGTTGGTCCATTACCAAAGACAAAAACTGGTTATCAGTATTTGTTGACTATCATGTGTACTTCTTCTAGGTTTCCAGAGGCAGTACCACTTAGGAATATAAAAGCTAAGACTGTGACAAAGGCCCTTATAAATTTTTTTACTTATTTTGGATTACCTAAGGAGATACAAACTGATCAAGGCAGTAATTTTATGTCTGGATTGTTTCAACAGATTGTTTATAAATTGGGAGCTAAGCAAATCACTTTGTCTGCATACCATCCAGAATCGCAGGGTGCCTTGGAGAGGTTTCATTCTACCCTCAAGAATATGATTAGGACATTTTGTGTGGAAAATGAAAGTGACTGGAATGAGGGTATAAACTTACTTTTATTTGCAGTAAGGGAATCGGTACAGGAATCTTTAGGTTTTAGTCCATTTGAACTTGTGTTTGGGCATAGAGTTAGAGGACCTTTAGCTTTGTTGAAAGAACAGTGGATTAATAAGGAAGTACATACTAATTTGTTGGACTATGTGTTGAAATTTAAGGACAGGTTACATAAAGCTTGTAGCTTAGCTAAGGAAAATTTAAAGTTGGCTCAGGAGAAAATGAAGACTTGGTATGATAAAGACGCTAGGATGAGGATGTTTAAGCCTGGAGATAAGGTGTTGGTTCTTTTCCCAGTGCAGACAAATCCTTTACAAGCTAGATTTCATGGTCCTTATGAAATTGTGTCTAAAATTAATGATGTGGATTACGTGGTAAAAACTCCAGATCGTAGAAGGTCAACACAACTTTGCCATATAAATGTTGAAACCATATTTTGAAAAACAATCTGATACTGTGACTGTTGTGGTTAGTGAGAATGAGTTTGATTTAACTAGGAACATGATAGATGATTCATCTGACTTTCATTCTAAATCCAACATTGTTTCTGTTAGGTTACCAAATTCAACCATTCTGGAAAATATTGATGAAAAATTAGCACATTTACAGTTAGAGCAGAGACAACAGATGAAGGAGTTGATTTTTAAATATAGGGAGTTGTTTCCAGATGTTCCGAGAAGGACTACTATAGCTTCACATGATGTAGATGTTGGGGATGCCAAACCTATTAAACAACATCCATATAGGATGAACATGGAAAAATGTGAACTTGCTGAGAAAGAAATTGAATATATGTTAGAGAATAATATCATTAGACATTCTAACTCGAATTGGAGTTCGCCATGTGTTATGGTGCCAAAGCCAGATGGTAGTATTAGGTTTTGTACGGATTATAGGAAGGTGAATGCTGTAATGAAAACAGATGCATATCCAATTCCTAGAGTAGATGATTGTGTAGATAAAGTTGGAAAGGCAAAGTTCCTTACAAAGATTGATTTATTGAAAGGGTATTGGTGTGTTCCATTAACAGACAGAGGTAGAGAGATTTCTGCATTTGTAACTCCATCTGGGTTATATGAGTATAATGTTCTTCCATTTGGGATGAAGAATGCCCCAGGTACTTTCCAGAGGATGATTAACTTTGTGATTCAGGGATTGAAAGATACTGATGCTTATATTGATGATTTAGTGACAGGAAATGATACTTGGGAAGCACACATTATTGCAATGGAGAAATTGTTTGAAAGGCTTTCAAAAGCTAACTTAACTATTAATTTAGCTAAGAGTGAATTTGGACATGCCACTGTGACTTACCTTGGTTATGTTGTGGGTCAAGGTAAGGTAGCTCCTGTTCAGGCAAAAGTTCAGGCAATTTTAGAGATTCCCACTCCAACGGGGAAAAAGACTCTCAGAAGGTTTTTGGGAATGGTAGGATATTATCGGAAATTTTGTAAGAATTTTGCTAATGTTGCCCTTCCATTAACTAACCTTCTGCGGAAGAATGAGAAGTTTGTATGGACGGTGCCTTGTCAAGAAGCATTTGAAAAATTGAAAACAATGATATGTCAACAACCTGTGCTTAAGGCACCTGACTTTGGAAAACCTTTTTCATTGGCTGTGGATGCTAGTGATGAGGCTGCAGGAGCAGTATTAATGCAAAGGAATGAGGGTGATGAGGTTGATCATCCAGTAGCTTACTTTTCTAAGAAATTTAATAAGCATCAAAGAAATTATTCGACAAATGACAAAGAATTGTTATCTCTTGTTTTAGCTTTGGAATATTTTGAGGTATATGTTAGTACAACTCAGAAACCACTTATTGTTTACACTGATCATAATCCGTTAGTTTTTCTGAGTAAGATGAAAAACAAAAACAGAAGATTATTAAATTGGAGTTTGATGTTACAAGAGTACAATATTGTCATAACTCATATTAAAGGTAAAGATAATGTGGTTGCTGATTGTCTATCTCGATGTTGAATGTACACGGTAATTTTTTTTTATGGAGTGGTTTTTTTTTCAATTGTAACACTCCTACTGTATTGTGACTTATAAGCTGTTATATGATGGTGTTGTGTATTGTGTATGTTATAAAATTTATACCTTTGTTTTTCTTGTAAGCAATTGTTAAAAATTTTTGTTCTTGTCGGACCAAAAATGTTTTTTTGGAGGGAGGTGTTACATACTCGTGACACATGACAGTGGTGCCCTTGTCATGTGACTGGGGTTGAAGCTGTACTGGACTTGAGGTGATGGTCTTGTGATGGTGGAATGACGTCATTTTCCCGCCAGTAGAGATCATGTGATGGGTTTTTTTTACAGGTTATAAAAGGTAGACCCCACCCTGTGAGGAGGGGCAATTCGTGGCTGGATTTGCCAAGTTGACTTCATGCCACTGCGTGTTTGAAGTGATGACGCAGTTTAGTTGAAGGATGAAGTTTTTATTTAATGCCTAAAGTTTAAAAGGTTAATGCCAACAGGTTCTTTATGATTCTGTTAGTTTGAGAATTAAAGGAGAGTGAAGATTCAAGGTTGGAAGTAAAGATCGAGGAGAATCGCTTTCTACGGTGAAACGGGGGCGACCTTTGTTTGATCCTTATTTGGAAGGATTTCGTTGACTATCTTCGTGTTAATCCCTGGGTTTACCAGAAAGGATTGAGGATAGTGAGGAAGGAAAGGTCAGTGCCTTTAAGCCGTTCTGGTTTCGTAAATTCTTCGTGGGAAGTTCGACGTCGGGGATCGAAGCAAGCGACGTGAAAGAGAACCTAAATCGTCCTGTAAAGTCTCTCCTTTTAAATGGACTGTGAGCATATCGAACTTTTGGCAATACCACTTTAAGAACTGTTTTGGAATACCACTTTACGAACTGTTTGAACAGCCGCTCAGCAGCTGTTTCTGGTTACGGTAGTGTTTGTTTACTTTTGGGGGGTTTGTTTTCTGTGTTTAATAAACGTGTTGTTTGTTATAAGAAACCCTTGCCGAACTCATATATTTATTGTTGCCTGAATACGTAACAGAAGGCAAACGTACAAGAAGGAGACGTTGTGCCTTGTGACACGACTTGCAGCTGATAATCATTCATTCAATGTTTGCAAACAGAGGAGAGATGTTCCTCATCTCTCTGTAAACCTGGCGACCTGGGTAACAAACAGGGACTGGAATCTGCGCTTCAGCTGAACGTGGGGGCTGTCGAGGACACTTATTTCAAGACAGCTGAAATTGTGCAGAGATAACAGATGATGCATCATTCAGCTACTTTTCCCTCAACATGTACAAAATTCCCCAATCATCAGCCATCATTATCTGCTGATCCAACAGACTTCACTGTTAACAGTAGGTTACAGCACTGTGTAGCTTTATTGCATGGTAACGCCACGATTTTTTTCTAATGGCTTGTATAATCATTTTAAAATTGTTATAGACAAGAAAGTGGTCTACAGCATATATTTGCTTTAAGACAAAAAATACAAAAAAAAAGAGAACCCTCCCTCGTGTGTTTACCCTGATTGTTTCCTTTACTCGCAGTGAACATGGTGACCATATTCATCCTGTCTCCGGGAAAGTGCGGCCGCTCCAGAGTTGTCAGTTGCTACCTGGTTGCCATGACAGTGGCGGACCTTCTGGTTCTTATCCTGAACCTGAAATTAAGCAAGATTCCTCTCATGTACATGTATTCCACGTTTTCCTCCAGTCAATGCCCAAGGGGTGTAATTTCTACGCTGCTCTGATTTACACCATAACCGACTGTTCGATCTGGTTCACCGTCACGTTCAACTTTGATCGGCTTTTCGCCGTTTGTTGCCAGAAGCTAAAATCAAAATATTGCTCGCTGAAATCTGCGGCCGTCGTTTTGGGGACCATGACTCTGATCAGCTGTTTAAATAACATTTACTGGTATTTTTGGCTCTCACAGAGTTACACATGGATACTTGCTCCTTTCATTTGTAGGATGAGAGTGGATTATTTGCGTTTATTTGTGTCTATTCAAATTTAACTGTTTTATTACTTCCTCACCCCTGTAGTTCCAATTGTGCTGGTTCTGCTAACGATCGGCTTCACGGTCAGGCCCGTCTTAATCTCCAGCAGAGCTCGCAGGAGACTCAGTGTTCCTGGAAACTGAGACGGAGAAACGCAGGAAATCCCTCATTTTACTGCTGATCGTCTCGGGCAATTTCACCTTGCTGTGGGCACCTTCCACTGCGTACTCTGCGTGGAATCGGCTGTATAATGTTATGTCTGTGCATCCAGCCGATTCCCTGCGAGAGCTGGGCGCCATGCTGCAGCTTCTGAGCTGTTGTGCAAACACACCCCTTTAAGCCGTTACACAGCCGAAGTTCACGGAGCAGCTAATAAATGATTGAGGGACAGCTTCAAGGACACACTTGCTCTATCTGACTCCGTTTTCGGGATTTGTAGCTATCTATCTCAGTTACACTTCATGTCCCGGCCACGATAAATCCAACTCAGGCTGAAGGACTAACGCCTCATAATGCCTTTCGTAGTCTCTAACCACACGACATCTACATCCATTTATCTTACCGCCAGAAGACGGTCTTGTCTGTTTTCTCAACGCTCTTCCCTTTGTTTTCCAGCATTTTTTTCACCTCTTTGCACATTCTCGGACACAACGCCCCTCATGACCTGTCTATCACCATCCTCTAGTTTCCCAAGCTCTGTGCTTTATTCCATGATACACTGCCTTGCCATGTTTGTCTTCCTCAGCTCTTCAGTTTGCCACCTATCAGCTCCCGGCTTCGTTATGATTCCCTTTACTGCCGCCTTCCCACTCAGCTGAACTCACGTTTCTCCCTCCAGCTTCTGCTCCTCCCCTTCACCCGACCTTTTGCTTTCCCCTTAGCTTCTGCCCAATTGCTTTCCAAACCTAATGGAGGCTCTCAATCCGAAATATCGACATTCTATTTCCCTATATCAATGCTGCCTGTCACACTGTTCCTCCTGTAATTTGGGAAACACATCAGGCCGGGCAGTATCTCTAGGGAGAAGCGCTGTCAACGTTTCGGGCCGAGTCTCTTCGTCAGGACTAACCGAAAGGAAAAAGCCTATAGATGCTGCCTGGCCTGCTGTGTTCCACCAGCATTTTGTGTGTGTGAGTTGTTGTTTGAATTTCCAGCATCTGCAGATTTCCTCGTGTTTACTCCTCCTGTAATTTGTTCGTTTTGGTCATGATTTCCACAATCTGCAGAATCTTTTTTTGTCTCTCCAATTCACCGGCCAATTAACTCCCAGAATCAGCCTGGACATTATGGACTGTGCCGCCTATCGCTGCCGAGATGTCAAATATTACATATACCCGTTGCAGCCACAAATTACCACAATCTCGATGTTCTTGTCGTGGTTTTGGAGACGGTCCAAGCGGAAAATGAGGTGCAATTATTCTAAGCTGTTCATAGCCGATCAAATTGGCGGAGCCCTCGAATAGATACGTCAGCGTGGGAAAGGGAAAGGGAATTAAATCGTCCTGGTGTCTGGTGCTCCAGGCCACCGCGAGGACAGATCTATAGAGCTAGATGAAATGGTTACTAAGCCAGCGTCATGTCTCACCAATTTGGAGGAGTTCTCACAACCTGTGGATTCACTTAACGCCCAATGTTTATTTGTATTTTTAATATGTATAGTTTAGAATTTATTTTCAAAAACAACAATTAACCATGTGAACTTTGAACAAAATACGCTAACATTCGGCTTCTATTGTAAAATTCCAACGCAGACATTAATCACGATTTGTAAATTATTTTTATATACAAGTACACAATCATTTTGGGAAAACATTAATAACAGACATTGGAATATCATATTAATTAAACCGTCGTTGAAACAAAACACAATTGAGAGCTTATATGGAATAGACTCAAATGAGATGACCCGTCCCCCAAAAACTTCAATAAGGTGCTAGACACTAATGGTTTGTAAATGAACCAAGGATTTATTCTTTAAGAATAGACTCTGGACTGGATTTTTTCATATTGTAGAGGTGGAATGGATATTAAATGCATCGCATCTGCAGAGTGGATATTTTAATTACGAGCAATATTCAGGTTGATTTTAAACATACAGCTATTTTCCAAACCTGTATTGGGAATGAAATGCAAATCCGTCCAAGTGATGAGCTTCTTCAAAGTGAGGTCATCCGATACAACGCTCTTTTTTTCTGTGAAACCTATCCACCTCCTCCATTCTGATATGGTCTCCTTCCTCTTCTCCTGCACAAGCCCTTGTCCAACTTTTCATTCAGTACTTCAGTCATCCTCTCTGTTCTCCTGAACTTATTTCTGCCGATTGGCAAAAAGACATTGGAGTATAAGTTCTCCATTCTGTTAAGCAATTTCATCATAGATGATGCATTTTTTTCTCTCAGCCCCAATTTCCTGCCCTCTCCCTTTATCGCTCCATGCCCAGACCAATCAAGAATCTATTAAACTCTGCCATAAATATACTGCAGATAAAGACTTGACCACAGCTTTCTTTGGCGAAGAAGTCCACAGTTTCACCATGCTCCAGCTGAATACGTTGCTCCTCGTCTCCGTTCTGAAAGAACGCCAATCTCTTCTGACATTGTGTCCTTTGGACTTCGACTTTCTCCACATCTACTATAAGGCATTGTGCCATCCTTTGGGTTTCAATGAGGTCAACCCTCTCTCCTCCTTCCCACCATTCTTCTGAATTCTTGTAAATAAAGACGAGAGCTAACAAACGCTCAGCATATGACAAGCCATTCAAACCTGGAATCATTTGCGAGAGCCTCCTTATCTAGGATAAGGGGACCAAACCTGCTCACACTATTCCAAGTGAAACTTCACCGGTGCTGTATAAAGTTTCAACGTTACATCCTTGCATCATTCCATCATGATTGATTTATTGTCCCTCTCAGATCTATTCTCCTGTATTTTCTCTGTAACTTTTGCAGACATCACGCGAGAAGGAATGGGAAGCATTGTTTTTCACGCCATAGGGAAAATTTGGATATGTAATACTGCTACAGATGCCCATTTATGGGTCAGACCGGGGCGTGGAGCAGTTTCAGGCTTCGAATTTGGGAGGGACCGAGCGCTTTCTGAATGAAAAGGCAATAGTCCCTTTTCAATAGCCCGGGTACAATGGTAATTGCATTTATCCTATCCCACTTTAACCGACATCGGTCTTCCAAGCTTCAGTATATATCTGTTGTCACTGAAAACCCTGGAATGATCCATAGTCCAGTGAATTAGAACAGAATTCTACTAATGTAAGAAAAAACATACTGGCTTCACATGGTTTGTTAGCCTAGATTCTGACAAAACCGAAAATTTTGAATACAATTTCTGCTAATGTAGAGTTCACAACAGCGCCATTTTGTTGTTTCATACTCCACATAATTGAATTAATTTTGCTGTCTTTACTAGAATTGGAAAACTACTAACATTCGTTCACCTGGCTGCAGGAACATAGGCACATTTACCAGAAATATAAATATGATAGAAATGCATTTGAACTTGGGTCAACGCTAACAAACAGCACTTTAGCTACAGAGCCGACCAAATAACGACATCAGATGTTTGATTCCCCCTTTCAGCTCCTGCCTGAATTTCCTCTGTGACAGAGTGTAGATACACGTGTTGGTGCAGCTGCAGAGATATTTCAACATGATCCCAAACTGTTGCAGGATATACGTTGGGGTATTCAAATATCTGTCTGTATAAGAGTAATTCTGAATTTGCCAGTTCATAGTATATACAATAAATGGGATCCACAACAGTATGAAGTTGGCGGATAGAGCGAACAACAAAGTTATTGACTTTCTCCGGTTCTCCACCTCTGGATCATTATTTTTCTCTCTGCTGTTCCTGAGTCCCCGGCGAACTCTGTTTGCCGCGATAATATGACAGACTGTTAAAGCATTAAAAATTACAATCAAACCGATCGACAATAATGGTGTAGTGATCGTGCTAAACAACTGGTGTGCTTTCCACAGTGGTAAAGTAATGTAATCGGTTTTCAAAATGCATCGCCAGGGTATGTTATCAATGATAAGATATGGATCTACCGCAAAGTATAATGGGGCGGTCTTCGCACAACTTCCGAAGCCCACAATTATTATAGCAATAGTCGCTATCCTCTCGGTACAGTATCGTTCCCGCAGCTTTTGACTGCAGATTGCAATACAGCGATCGAACGTGAAAGCCACCGTGAGCCAAACAGAACAGTCCATGCTGGCGACACTTAGAACAAGCGTCACGGCGCAAACCGGTGTAATGAACAAAGGAAGGGCGTAGCTATAAATATTATTGATCTCACAGAGTACAAGAGTAATAATAACACCCAGTAAATCAGCTGCTGCCATTCCCACCAGGTAACGGGTGATGCATTTTGAGAGTCCGCATTTTCCCTGGGACAAGATCACAATCGCCACTAAATTAACTGCAAGGAAGCAAAGAAGAGTTAGGTTCATGCGCAGAAATGCTGACCATTCTTACTTGATATGAATAGCTAGAAAGGTGTTGAATCGGATTGAGTGAACCTCAGACTTCTGATCCCATGCTAGGTCAAGCAGGCTTCAATTCCACTGTTCGTACGGGTTCTATCACTATCCTTCGATAACATGATAACGACGGGCCCGACTAACACCAGAGCCGCAAATTTTCAATTAACAGCTGCTTCTCAAGTGTGCGACTTATCGACTCACTCATCTAGACATCTGAGAATGTTGAAAGTTTTATATATTGCAGGAATAAGAAAAACTCAGGGAGACTGTTTATTCAGACATTACATTTTGGAGTGGAGGAACGGCAGAGCTAAGTGCATGCTTCGGTATAAAAGTGACAAATAAACTTGAATCTTGCACATAGCGTTGGAGATGCAACATAAAGTTTATTACTCCCTCATGTTGTGAGAAGGATGAAAGAAATGAAATAAATCTTATCAAATCTTATCTAAGTTAAGGCTGGCCAAAGAAGGAGGACATGGTAAAATGAAAGAGTTTTGCACGTTACTGTGGAAATTTCAAAGACAATGGTACATGGAGCTAGGAAAAATAGAGGGCTTTGTGTAACACTAAAGAAAGACCACGTTCGGCACAGGACTGTGGACCGAAGGGCCTGGGTTATGCTGTTCTGTGTTTCTGTGTTCTATTTCGATAATAAACAAAAATCTTTCTAATTGCATTTTGACAGAGAGGTAAGAACTGCATGTGCCGAAAAACCGGAGAATTCGCAGAGATAGCTGCAGCGATGCTAAAGATTTTGTTTTCATTTTAGTAAACGTTGGAGTTTCTATATTGATGCAGAATCAGATTTAGAACTATGCATGCCGGTGAACTACAAGGTAAAGTAAGGTAAAATGCAGAACAGTATCATTATTAACACTCAATCAATTGTTAATATTGGCAAAAGGACCGTAGTTAAGAAACGAGTAATAATAGCAGAGAAACAGGAAGCGTAACATAAAATATATACCTAAACCTGAACAGGCTTAAGACACACATCAGATGAGGCTCCATCTGTCACAAATGCTGCAGAAACACACACATGCAGTAGTGCCAAATCCGGTTACTTACCAGGGATACCAATCGCTGCTAGTACAGGAAAATAAAAACGCGCGATATAGTAAATTGCTGGATATCCCATTTTGTTTGTCAGTTGGTGATCAGTTGAAAACAGTCCAAATGCCGATATCTACTGTTGATTGCTTTGCAAGCTCTTATACGGGAGAGGAAAGTGCACTCTGACAATTAATCATAGCACGTGGTCAGTCACATCAGTGACAGCCCACTGAGCAAACACTTCAGGTGAACTATTTATATGAATTGTCACATCGTGCAATCAAAATTAGTCCCTCAGCAGAATCACAAATAACAGTTATGTTTAATTGTGTTTATTCACACCTTCAAATGAGAACTGTATATTTGTTCTCTATGACTCAGAGCCTGTGCGTTTTAAATAAAATATTTCTTCGTCTTAATACTTTCACAACGTGCACTATCACCCTCTGATAATTTTCAATTGTAAAAATAGGCAAAGTGGATTGAAGTTCTGAGGTGAAGGAGAGGCATCAAGTTTGTTCTTTCAATTCAATAATCTTATTTTTTTTTTCCGGCAGGGCAACTTTCACCCCTCCTTCTTGCTTTCAGATTGGTTTGGTACCACACTAGTCAATGTGGATTAAAAAATGACTCTGTGAGCGTTTAGGTCAGTTATATACCCCGAATGCTATTTCCACCTCTAAGCTGAAATAGGGGAGCGGAGTCATCTGTTTTAAATGTACCGAATCTATAAATAGATATTTTCAATACCATTTCATTTGCATAAGTCTGCACTGTTTAACACGATGTGCTCGTATTTCTCCCAGTGACTTACCCATCCATTTTCCCTCTCTCCACTAACAGTTTTGCCATTTCTTGCAGGTGTGTTATTTTCATACATTGTTTACTGCATTGTGTTCTATGTTGTTTTTTTTTCTCTCGTGAATTGCACAAGGGTCAGAGAGTCTATTGCGGGAAGGTGGATGACCTCTAATCGCAGTGATTTTTCCATAGGTAATGCAGCTTCCATATTTGCCTTACTGGATTTAAGGCACACTGCATCAATATTTCTGATAAATACTTTGTTTACGAACTGCTACGTACTGATTATATCTTCATGCAACACTATGTCCAACGAAAGAAGGGTTGCCAGTAGATTTTGTAAAATCAGGTCGTCCCATTTCATGTCATTAAATGTGAACTCGAGTTTGTAATCGGCTCAAGAGCAAACGCAAAAGAGCGGGCTACAAAGACGACAGAGCTAATGGAGAGACAGAGTCATGAGAAGCTTTTAAAAACTTGCAGAAAGAAACTAAGAAGCTCATTCGGAAGTAAAAGCTGAAGTATGAGAGGAAGATGGCGTCTAATATCAAACACGATACTAAAAGATTTTTTTAAATATATAAAGTGTAAAAAAGAGACGAGGGTAGATATAGCATTAATACAAAACGATGCAGGAGATTTCAATGAGAGATGCAAGTATGGCAGAGGAACTGAATGCGTATTTTACATCAGTCTTCACGATGGAAGATGTCTAGAGTATACCGAATATTCAAGAGTGTCAGGGAGTTGAAGTCTGTGAATTGATAATTACGACTGAAATGGGGCTCAGGAAGCGGAATGGTATGAGGGTTTATAAATCTCCTGGCCCTGACGGAATGCACCCTTGAGTTCTGGGGAAAAAAGTTGCTGGAGAGATTGCGGAGGAATTACCGATGATCTTACAAAAATTGATGGATTCTGGCATTGTACTGGATGACTTTAAAATTGAAAATGTTACTCCGCTATTTAAGATGGGCGGGAGTGGACGAACCTGAATGCAGAACACGGGCGTCGAGGCAGAGTCGGGAGGCGTTATTAACGTAGCGAGCGTGGAATCGGTATCCAGCAGAGATGCTAGACTTAGAACCGGCAGTCCTAAGAACCAATGAAACGAGGTTACTCACACCGGAGTCCAACAACGAACTGTCAGCGGCTTGTTGTGATCACAGAGTTTTTATGCTGTACTAGCTGGTGGAAAGAAGGTGTGTGTAGTTAATGGAAACTGCGAATGATTGGAAACTAAATGAGATGATTGAGGCCCAGTTGCTGAGTGTGATTGCCAGAAGGAACTATGACAGTATCCCTCCCTCAGCGGGAGCCTCCAGGCGATCCGCCAGAACTGTGTGGATGGTCCCGATAAAAATCCTGAATGAGGGAAGGATCTGGGTTGAAGGAGCAGGGAAAGCAGAAGCACTTCTGGACCGTACCCTTACCAATCCACCAGGTATTGGAAACCTCTGCCTCTATGGCACACATCCAGTAGTTTTCAGACGATGTATGGCGGATGGTTGTCAATGTGGGGGAATCTCAGACGGGGGACACAAGGAGCTGAAGGAGATTGGCTTTCACTGGAAAACATGAAAAGTTGGGTGGATGCACATGGATCTTGCCAATTTTAGGCGGACCACTGCGAGATTGATAACATTTTCGACCTTGAATTGTCCAAGGGTTGAATTTCCTATCCTCGTTCTTTAACGGGATGTCCTTGGATGAACGTGACACTATCTGTCCAAGTTGGTACTCAGGCGCCGGAGTCCGGGGTCGGTCGGCCGTCTTCTTATTAAGTTTTGCTGATCTGATTAGGGACGTGCGCGTCTCCTCCCACACCTTAAGGCACCGATCGATTTGATACCGACGGCACGGAAACCTCCTTTTCTTGCGTGGAAAACAACGGGAGTTGGTACCCATGGGTGCACTAGAATGGAGAATTTCCAAGGGCCAAACTCACCAGAGTTGGGGGCGGACTCAACCCACAGGAGGTGGTCGCTCCAGGTCGACGGGTTGTTAGCCGTGTTACGCTCCAGCAACAATGAATATATAAATGAGACGGTTTTATATATACATATATATATAACAAATAAAACATTTATTAAACACGGCTGAGCAAAACCCAAAAGTAAACAAACGACTAACTTAACCGGAAGTCGGCTGCGATATGGCAGCTCGAACAGCTCTGAAGCGATAACGCGAAAACAGTTCTTTAAAGTAGTATTGCAAAAAGTACAAAATAATTTACACAGTCAGTTAAGGGAGTGACTTCCCATGACGTAATTAAATACTCTTTCGCGACGTTACTGCTGATCCCAGTTGAAGTATGCCTTGCCGATGGATTTACGATTAAAGGAAATAAAACGGCTGACCTTTCCTTGACGAAACTCGGCATCCAACTCTTTCTGCTTCTTTGGAAAAATCAGGAGTTACCACGGACACAAGTTACTAATTCCTTGTACGATGATTAAATAAAGGTTGAACCTGCTTTACAGACGACAGCACTAACTTTCCTCGATTCTTCAGTTTCCCACACTTCGATAAATCTTCACTCTCCACTGGACTGAACCGGGAGTAATTTTCAGAACTGCCGGCAATAACCTTTGAGACTGAAGGCAGAAAGTAAATCTCCACTTTAAAGCAAAACTGCGCCAGAACATCGAATACGCAGCAAAACGGTATCACTGAACGAATTCAACAACGAACTTCCACGCGTCACAGGGAGTGGTTCCCTTTTATACCTTGTTGAAAAAAAACTATCACATGACCTCTCACGGGCGGGAAAATAACGTCACACCACCATCACAAGAACATTACATCATGCCCAGCATATTCTCAACTACATCATGGTCATGTGACAGGCACAAGATACTCATGGGTACGTAACACCTCCCTCCATAAAAAAATTACATTACATTGTACATTTAATATCTGTATAGACAATCAGCAATCGCATTCTCTTTTCCTTCAATATGAGTTATCAAAATATTGTACTCCTGGAACACTAAACTCCAAATTAATAATCTCCTATGTTCGTTTTTCATCTTACTCAGAAACACTAGCAGATCATCGTCAGTGTAGACGATGAATGGCTTTTGGGTTGTGCCAACATACACTTCAAAATGTTCTAAGGCTAAAACAAGAGAAAACAATTACTTCTCTATTGTCGAATAGTTTCTTTGATGCTTATTAAATTTCTTAGAAAAGTAAGCTACAGGATGATCAATCTCATCACCCTCCTTCCTTTGCAATAATACTTCTCCTGCAGCCTCACCGCTGGCATCCACAACTAATGCAAAATGTATTTCAATGTCAGGCGTCTTGAGCACAGGTTGTTGACATATCATAGTTTTCAATTTCTCAAATGCTTCTTGACAAGGCACTGTCCACACAAACTTCACATTCTTCTGCAAAAGGTTAGTTAATGGAAGGGCAACATTAGCAAAATTCTTACAAAATTTTCGATAATACCCAAGAACCTTCTGAGACTTTTATTTCCCCATTGGAGTGGGGATCTCTAAAATTGCCCGAACATTTGCCTGAACAGGAGCTACCTTACCCTGACCGCAACATAACCAAGTTAATTTAGATGTTGAAAGCCTTTCAAACAATTTCTCCACCGCAATAATGTATGCTTCCCAAGTATCAACACAAACTTCTCATTCTTCTTCAAGGGGTTAGTTAATGGAAGGGAAAATTCTTACAACATTTTCAGTATTATCCTACCATTCCCAGGAATGTTCTGAGAGTTTTCTTTTTCCCAGTTGGAGTGGGGATCCCTGACATTGCCCGAACTTTTGCCTGAACAGGAGCGACCTTACCTTGACCCACAACATAACCAAGGTAAGTTACAGTGACATGTCAGAATTCACTTTCAGCTAAGTTAATAGTTTAAGTTAGCATTTGAAAGCCTTTCAAATAATTTCTCCACCGCAGTAAAGTGTGCTTCCCAAGTATCATTCCCTGTCACTAAATTGACAATATAATCATCTGTATTTTTAACCTCTGAATCACAGAGTTAATCATCCACCGAGAGTACCTGCGGCAATCTTCATCCCAAATGGAAGAACATTATATTCATATAACCCAAGTTACAAATACAGAAATCTCTCTACATTTATCCGTTAATGGAACACACCAATACCCCTTCAATAAATCAGGCTGAATACAGGCGGAGCAATTCTCATAGGTCATTCGATAGTTTAGCAGACAAAAATGATTCTGTGGCAGCAACGAGGCATTAGAATAATGTGTTTTCTCCCTTGTGCTAGGGTTCTGGACGTCTCCCAGCAGTTGCAGAATAGTCTTGAAGTGGAGCGTGAGCACCAGAGATCGTGGTACATGTTGATACCAATCACATGAACAGGAGAGAGATAGAAATCCTGCGTAGTAAGAATAGGGAATTAGGAAAGAGGCTGAAGAACAGGTCCTTCAACCTGGTAATCTCGGGATTACCCCCGGGCCCACGAGCTAGGGGAGGTCAGAACAGGAAGATACCACGGGCGAATGAGTGGCTGAGAAGCAAAGGCAGGGGTTTTTTTGTATTTCGAGCATCCAGATATTTTCTGGGTAAAAGGCAGCTTGGACAGATGGGATGGGTTGCACCTAAACTGGAGGAGTAGCCACACCCTGCCAGGTCGGTGGAGTATTTGGTAATGCAGTTGAGGAGGGTTCAAAACCAGGTTTGCATAAGGGGGACCGATGTAAAGAGGCAAAGGATGGGGCGGCTGGCGAACAAATAGTGACAGATTGTATGGGTTTGCGAGGGAGCATACGTAGATGGTAGAGTAAATGTGCACTCATCCAGATGGTTTGGGATGTGTCGATTTTAATGCATTGCGTATCATAAACAAGGTGGATGAACCTGAATTGTGGATCAATATGTAGAACAACTGTATGACGTTGTGTCCATTACAGAGGCCTGGATGACTCGGGTACAGAAGCGGCTGAAGGACTTTATATTTAAAAAACTATAGGAACAGAGGCAAAATAGGTGAAGGAGTGTCGTTGCTAATGAACGATAGCTTCACGGCTGCAGAAAAAGCAGGAAGTCATGGAGGGACTGTATACTGGGTGATTGTGTTTGGAAATCAGAGTCAGCAAGTGGGGAATAACTCTATTGGGTGTTTTTATTTAATTATCATTATTATTATATAGACCTGCTATTGTAATAAACACTTAGAAGCAGATAGGGAGGCAAATTCCCGAACCGTGCAATCATAGGAGTATCTTGATAGGTGATATTAACTTTCCTAATATTGACCGGTATCTCCTTAGAGCAATTGGTTCAGATGGGCTACATTTAAAGGTCTGTTAATTAAGAATGCCTAAGGCAATATTTAGCTAGGCCAACTAGAGAAGTGCCTGTACTTGATCTGCTATTTGGAAATTAAACTCGTCAGATGTCAGATCTCTCCGTGGGAGATCATTTTGGAGACAGTAATCATAACTATCTCCTCAACAGGGAACATTTACACAGCATTTTGCATGGGTATGAGGCAGGGAAGGGATGGTAGGGTAAAAGAACCATAGTGTACAAAGGATGTAAAGAAAATAACGAAAAGACGAGTTTATCAATGGTTCCAGCGGGACATCCACAAGATGCATTACTAACCTGATAAGTAGCAGATGTTTTATTATCACCGGCATGTGACACTGATCAGGGAGAATGTGCTGGACAGAATGCTCTCCTCGGTACATTTTTTGAAGTTTTTTGAGCGTATTTGTTGACATAGCAAATTGATTCAAACTCCTGATGAAGTAGAGCCGCTGACTTGCCCCTTTTACAATTGCATCAAAATGTTGGGAATAGGTCAGATTCTCAGATTATCATACGAAGGAAGCTGAAACGGTCCATCCTTTCTACTTCTGATCCCTCTGAGGATTGGTAAACTTTCCTTTGTCTTGCCCTTCCGGAAGACTGCAATCAGCTGTTTCGTCTTGCTGAAGTTGAGTGCAAGGTTGCTGCCTCGGCCCCATTCCACTAGTTGGTATACCTCACACCTGTACACCCTCTCGTCAACACCTGAGATTCTACCAACAATGGTTGCATCATCAGCAAATGAATAGATGGCAGTTGCGTGACCCACGGCTAGCCACACAGTCATGGGTATGCAGAGACTGGAACAATGGGCTAAGCACACACCACTGAGTTGCACCAGTATCAATCATCAGCGAGGAAATGCTATCACTAATCCGCACAAATTAAGGTCTTCCGATGAGAAAGCCGAGGAAAAATTGCAGAGTGACGTATCATGGATTAGGTTATACAATTTCTCAATCATGATCCTGGGAATGATGGTACTAAATGCTGAGCTATACTCGTTAAACAGCATCCTGACATAAGTGTTTGTGTTGTTAAGTTGGTCTAAAGTTGTGTGAACAGCGATTGAAATTGCATCTGCCGTGGGCCGATTGTGGTTAAAGGAAAATTGCAATTACTCCAGGTCATTGCTGGAGCAGGCATTCAGCCTATTCATGATCAATCTCTCAAATAATATTTTCACTTGAGTTGTGATTGCTACGGAATGATAGTCATTAAGGCAGCTCACATTATTCTTCTTCAGCACTGGTATAATTTTTGCCTTTTTGGAGCAAGTGGGAACTTACTCCCGTAGCACTGACAGGAAGTTGAGAAAGCCCTTGAATACCCCCACCAGTTGGTTGGCAGAGGTTTTCAGAGCCTTATCAGGTACTCCATCGGGACCTTCCGCCTTGCGAGGTTCTCACTTTTTAAAGCCGGCCTAACATCGACATGTGAGGTAGAGATCACAGGGTCATCAGCTGCATCAGGAAACTTCACAGCAATAGTTATCGTCTCCCTTTCAAAGCGGGTCTAGAAGGCGTTCAGTTCATCTGTTAGTGAAGCATCGCTATATTTAATGCTATTGGGTTTCACTTTGTATGGAGTCATGTCTTGCAGACCTTGCCAGAGTTAAAGTACGAATATTTGGAGATGTGCACGGATTTAGATGATTGCTAGTAAATAAGGGGTTGCCCACGGATTTTCTGTGTCTGCGATTTTGGACGTGTGCTTGGATTTGTACGCTGTTCTTGCTACTTTTAAGGTGGAGGCTGATATCTGTGAAGTGCTTGAAATGATTCTTGGCCTGGAATAATCTTAAGTATAGGTGTTTGCACGCGTTTGGTGTGCTGAATTAAATTGTGAGTAGGACATGCAGATTTGCGGATTCCCACAGATTTCGGAGTTCATCGGTTATTCTAGGTGTTCATTCCGATATGGGCCCATGGCTTTTCGGATTTGGACGGATTTAGGGGTGTGCAGCGAATGGGAGTTACCAAGGATTTTGTGGTGTTGCTTGCTTGGGGTGTGAATGTGGGTTTGTCGCTTCGCACTGATCTGTGGATGCACACAGATTTGCAGATGCGGGCAGATTCGGATGCATTGCTGGATTTGGTGGTGAACACCGACGTGGGAGTGTAGGTGGATTTTCATGTGAGTCGAATCTGAAGATTGTTCTGGTTATACGGACTTTAACAATGAATACAATTTCAACCTTGATCTCCGTACCTGCTTTTTGTAATGATGGAGGCAGCTATTTTGTGAACAGTTTGAAGTTATGCTTGCTCTGGGATAATCTAATGCGCATCTGGGTGCGTCGGCAGTTACGGGGGTGCGCACAGATTTGGGATGCATGCAGATTTGAGATCTGCGGTGATTTAGGTGAGTCTTGCAGAATATGTGGGTCCACAGGGATTTGGGGATGCGCGCAGTGTTACGCTGCCAACAGGGAAAGATATGAAGTTGAGTCGGGCATTTCTAAATAAACTAAATTTAGTAACCTCTACACAAAATCAACGAAAAGTAAACAACCGACTAACTTAAACGAAAGTTAACAGTGTTATGCGTCGATAGTTATCGAACAGTCGAACTTAGAGATAATTCTCAACAATTCTAATTCACGCACAGGCTTAAAGGGGTAGCTGAATAATTACAAATGATTCATAAAGTAAGAGAGAGGAGGGGCTTCACGAACCATCTTTAGATCGATGCTTGAAGAAAGACGAAACTGCTAACGCAGATCCCAGCCACTAAAAGCCTTTTCCGAAGAGATCCCGAGGAATAAGATTTCTCAAAGTAACTGACATTTCGCCGGAGATGGTCACTACACACTCGAGACCTTGCACGGGTTAACCAACAGTGCATTCCACACTTCACGTCACTCACTTCGATACACACAGAACGCCGTTGATTTCTATCCAATTCTTTGGGGTCGCACAAAGCTGTTATTTCTTCACTTTCTCTCCCTTTTTACGATTACGTAACCACTGACTGTGACTCCCAACGAAACAACCACGCAACAGACTATTGCCTCCCCTTTTATAATAAAGGGACATGCCATCACGTGACATCACATTACGCCACTATCACTATGATGCTCACAAGAAAATCGCGAAGATGACAACACATCCCGCCAAGAAAAGAAATTTCTGATCAATTAAGAGCAAAATCTGAAGAACAATTTACAAAATATACAAATGTATAAAACTTAACAAAATACACAATATATACACAATCATCATACAGTACTCTACCAACTAATATAACATATGGCAAGACTGTATATAAATATCAAAATCGCACTCCGATAAAAAAAGGACGTTGCAAGTTCAACGTTTGGACAGACAGTCGGTAATTACATTATCTTTGCCTTTAATGTGAGTTGTTAAGAGATCATATTCTTGGAAGAGCAAACCATGAATTGGAGTTTGATTTGTCTTTTTAACCATTTTGCGTAACTAAACCCTGACCTAGAACATGATCAAGATAGATCACAGGGGCATGGCCGAATTAACTTTTAGTTAAATTAACAGTTATGTTAGCTTCTGAAATCCTTTCTAACAGTTTTTCCACTGCAGTGATATGGTTTCCCAAGTGTCATTTTCTGTGACTAAATCGTCAATATAGGCATATGTGTGCTTTATCCTTGAATATCAGAATTAATCATTCTCTGGAAAGTTCCTGGAGCATTCTTCATTCTAAATGGCAAAACATTGCATTCACGAAACCCAGATAGTGCCAAATCTCCCAATTGGAGAAACTTCTCTTCTTTACCCGTCACTGGAAGACACCAGATCGATCTTTGTCACAAACTTTTGTTACAAAGGCTGTTCCAAACCTGTCCACACAATCATCTACATTAGGTATTAGATACGCATCAGTTTTGGTTACAACATTCACCTTTCTGTAATCAGTACAAAACCAAATATACCATCTGGTTTAGGCACCATGACCCAAGGTGAACTCCAATACGAAGTAGAGGGTCTAACAATATCATTTTCTAACATATGTTCTATCTCTTGCACAGCAATTCTACATTTCTCCATGTCCATTCAATATTGATGTTGTTTTATTAGTTTGGCTTTTCCAACATCTGCATCTTGAAATAAATCCCAAATTTTATAATTAACTGTTTCATTTTCTGTCGTTGCTGTGGCTGTAGATGAACCATTTTCTCATCAATATCTTCCAAAATTGTCGAATTTGGTGGAATTCTGGCGGAAATAATGTTCGGTTTAAAATAAGCCGCAGATGGATCCGCTTCTAAGTTCCCAGGGAAATCAGACTCATTGTTATTGACAACAGTAGTCATAGTGGCAGACTGCCTTTCATAATATGGTTTTAGCATGTTTACATGACCAAGCTGCGTTGACCTTCGTCAATCTGGTGTTTTAACAAATAGTCCACACTATTAACTGTGTATATAATCATCAAAGGTCTTTGAAATTTAGCTTGCAAAGGGTTCGTGTGCACAGGGAAAAGAACCAACACCTTATCTCCCGGCTTAAAGGACCTCATTCTAGCTTCCTTGCCATACCAAGTTTTCATTTTTACCTGAGTAGATTATAAATTTTGCCCTGAATATCTGTAAGCTTCTTGTAATCTTTCCTTAAATTTGAATACATAATCCAGCAAATTAGTATGTAGATCTTTGTTAACCCACTGTTCTTTTAATAATGCCAACGGTCTTCGGACTCTGTGCCCACACACAAGTTCAAAGGGACTAAATGCTCGAGACTCCTGCACTGACTTCACTTGCTGTAAAAAAAGATACCCTCATCCGAATCCTTCTCATTTTCAACACAAAATGTCTTAATCATGGTTTAGAGGGATCCTTTCTAAAGTTCCTTGTTATTCTAGATGGTATGAAGACGATGTAATATGTTTGGCATTCAGTTTATGAACTAGTAGCTGGAAATATCCAGACATAATATTACGTCCTTGATCAGACTGGATTTCTTTTGGCTACCCAAATAAGGTAAAGTACATTATGAGAACCTTTGTCACAGTCTTGGCCTTTATATTCCTGAAAGGGATTGTTTTTGGAAACCTAGATGTTGTATACATGATGGTAAGCAAATACTAAATGCCAGCTTTATCTTTCGACAATGGGCCAACACAACCTACAATCATTTTAGAAAATGGTTCAGCAAATGCAGGAATATGTTGCAATGGGGTCACTTGGGTGACATGACTAGATTTTCCCACAACCTGCTAAGTGTAGCAAGTTCGGCAAATGTCGCCACATCTTCTCTCAAACCAGGCCATTAGATGGCCACCCAAAGGCATGCTATGAGCCAAAGTTAAAATTTAATTCCTATAGACTTTAGGAACTACCACTTGGTGAACAACTGCTCCTTCCTCACTTGCCAGAGTCTCAGGTGGTCTCCACTTCCTCATTGACACCCCACGATTGAAATAATACACTACTGGTACTTGCTCAATTTCACTATCTGGAACAGCGTTCTCTCGCAAGGTGGCAATTTCAGGATCTCTTCTTTGCTCTCCTATAATCTCCTTCCTAGACAGAGACATGTAATTATGGTCAGACTTACTACAAGGATCTTGGTCCAACAAGGAAGGTAGGAAAGTTCCTGACAAATTATCTAAACCTGAATGCCGATTTGAGCTGTCATGGGTGTTAGACCCATGCTGCACAGGAAACTTGGCAGATTTTTTTTTGACATAGCACGGTTACTGCAAGGAGGGATACGAGTTAGAATCCATCTTTGGATCATCAGTGATTTGTTTTTGTGATGGCTCCAGAATTGACCTTATGAACTGCGCTGCTATTAAGAGAGAGAGGGAGGCGTCCAACGCAGTGAGAGAGAGAGAGAGAGAGAGAGAGAGAGAGAGAGAGAGAGAGAGAGAGAGAGAGAGAGAGAGAGAGAGAGAGCTCGAAAGATTGATGTTATGGTTTTTCTACAAGCTTGTTTACTTTTCCACAAGGACACTTGCCTGCTTGTAAAGCTCTTAACGAAGGAGGAGGGCGGAGCAGGTTGATGGACAGTTGGTGTCCAATATGTGGAGATCAAAACCAGTTCCGCTGTTGCATAAACGGACTCAGGGTTTTGGGCACTGGACGAGCTTTGTTGTACCCACAGGAAGGTGGGGTTTTTGGAGGATCGATTCGGGGAAATCGATCGGTGGCTCTCGCAATGTATAAGGTATGAGCGGTGGAGAATTATTATTGTGTCCACCCTTGCCTGGGTGATAATTCCATCACTGAAGAAGGTCGCACGTGTTATGGTCATTGTGACTACAACAGGATTTCAGAAGGCAACGGGAAGATCAACGGCATCAGCGCACATCTCACCCCACCGCCCCCCCCCCCACTCTCTCTCATCAACAACAGCAACCTCGTGAATTGAACTGACCTTTCTTACATATCATTGTAAGACTATATCCATTCACCACTGGGTTTGAAAGAGCGTACACCTATGTACATACATATCATTGCTAACCTGTGTAATATATTTGCATTTATAGTTCTGTATTGCGTAGCCACTAATAAACACTATTAGTTATTAGCAATACCACACTGCAATGCGTTTTCTATTTCTGCTGGTTCGTTAACCCGTCACGGGGTACGTGACACTTTGTTGTCAGCTGCACTGCAGGAACAACTTTCCCACTTGCTAAGTCATTCCTAACAATACAGAAACATCACCCACAGGTAAACTGGGCCGTAGTCCTATTTTAACATGTCCTGAAACTAACCCTGACTGTTAAACTACTTTGTGCAGAGGTACAGACATAACGTTACCCTCAATACCTTGTTTAAGATTTACCTTACCAGTGTCAGTCTCAAAACTAAACTCCAGAACACTGTCTAACATAAGTGACTGAGAAGCCACAGTATCCCGAAGAACCTTTACTGGTACATGAGTGGACCCTTCCTTCACAGAAACAAATCCCTGTGACATGAAAGGATCATCTCCTTCCTAATTCGTTTTATCTTGACAGAGCTCCCTTGCGGGGATATGAGTTTTTCAAAGTGTTGCACACAGGCATCTGGAACTGCCTCCTTATCTCTCGTCTTCAAACAGAAACAGTTAGCCATCACATGACCAGATTTCCTACAATAGTGACAAATAGGACCAAAATTATATCCTTCACTTGCTTACCTTTATCATTAGGTTCCGATTTAAGTACTGGTTTACCCTGACTACCCATACTATTCCTTTGGAAAACTTTACTCAGAGTAAACTTACTCTTGTGGGTTAGAATATACTCATCTGCTAATTTAGTAGACTCTCGCAACGTGGCAGTATCCTTTTCATCCAAATATGCCTTTATGTCATTAGGGACGCAACTTTTAAATTCCTCAATTAAAACCAACTCTTTCAAGTTTTCATAACCTTTATTCACACTTTTAGATGTGCACCATCACTCAAAACACATAGATTTCTCATAGGCAATTTCCACATAAATCTTGTTCACAGACTTCTTCTGACTTCTAAATCTTCTGGAACTAATTCATAAGCTTTAGGTATAATGCTCTTCACAGTATCGTAATTAGCTGCCTGTCCACTGGTTGAGGTTGTATAAACCTGTTGTGCTTTAACTCTAAAGACACTTTGTAAAAGGATAAACTTCATTCGGCCAAATCGGAACTCAGAGCAACTTTTTCAGAATGCTGGAAGTATTTATAATCTTTTGCCTCATTAAATGGAGGAGCCAATTTAACCTCCTGACTAGCAAAAAACTGTACAACCGGTTTCCGAGAACCGTAAGCCGGATTCTCGAGCCTCATCTTCTTCATCTATAACTCAAACTGCTTCTGAATCTCTGCTTCTTCCCTCTGTTTATCTACTACTCTGGCATGAAACTGCCCCCGTCTTTCTTTATCATCTGACTTCATTTGTTTCAGTCGTAACTGGATCTCCTCTTGAATAACAGGAAACTTCTTATCAAAGTCCCCCTTAGATGCATATTACTTAGCTATTCTCCTCTGAATCACTAGCTTTGACATTGCGGCTTTATCTCCGTAAGCTCCAGTTCTTTAGCAATTTCCAACACCTCAACCTTCGCTATTGCTAATCCCTGAGGAGTTGGCAATACCAGAAATTCCCCAATATCCATTGCTGCAGAGTTTCACAGACAGATCAACCAAACAAAAGGAATCGGGCATTCCCCTTTCTCAATCGGATCGATAATTAAACAATCAATTAAGCTCCAAAGTTGATCATATCTGTGCAAGCCCCGAATTTATTGAATACATCCTTGCCAGATAACAACTTATCCCAATCGATTCTTCTTCGATCCTTTCTGGTTTTTTTTTTAAATGGCCCTTCTCCAATTTAGAAAATATACCCAAGGAGCAGACCTATCCTTATCCATAATTAACTTGAAACTAATGGCATTATGGTCACTGAACCCAAAATGTTCGTCTACACATACTTCTGTCACCTGACCTGGAGATTTGGAAAACATCAAGTTGAATAAATCAAAGAGACAGGACGAGATGTACTCCATGCTACGATGGGGGCGAGGGTGGAGACTGCTGGTCTCTGGATATAATCATTGCATCATTAATAGGGAAGGGAGTCGTTCCAGAGGATTGGAGGTTTGTGAATGTTGTTCCTTTATTAACGAACTGGAGCAGAGGCAGCACAGGAAATTATTGACCAGTGAGTCTTACTTCAGTGGTTCCAGTCTCGGTGCCAGAGACGAAACCACTGCAACTTGTCCCTGGTAGGTCGTCCCCACCGACAGTATCCAAAGCGGTATATTTATTGTTGATGGGAACGGCCACAGGGGTGCTCCGCTCTTCCTGTCTACTCCCCTTCACTCTCCTGACAGTCACCCAATTACCTGTTTCCTGACTCCTAGGGGTAACTATCTCCCTGAAATTCCTGTCTATTTCTGCATCTACCTCCCGAATGATCCGATGTTCATCCAGCACCAGCTCCAGTTCCCTGACACGATTTGTCAGGAGCTGCTGCTGGATGCACCTTTTGCAGGTGTAGTCATCAGGGACAATTGTGCTCACCCTGACTTCCCACATACTGCAAACGGAACACTCAACTGCCCTAACTGCTGCCTCCATTACCTACTCCTAATCTAATTAGATTAATTAAAGGAGCTTACCCGGCCTTACCTCACCTGGAGTGAAGCTCGTACTCAGCCTCTGCTCGCTTTTTATATTCCCCCTCTGATCTCAGAGGCCGACCTTCATGCGCCTACTCAGTCTAGCCTCTTTGCCCTGATCAGTTGAAAAAAAAGACAGCTTCTCTCCAAGCTTCTTTTATCTCTTCCCTCTCCGCCTTTTGCTTCGATATGGCAAATGCAAATCCATGCGGTCGGAACTAACTCCGCTGATGTAAGATTATGGAAAGATTCCCAAGTACGTTGAAGTGGACTCTTAACTTTCCAGTCTATTTGGCTGTAATTTTTTAAAATTCCTGTTTACTTGTTTTAGAGTGTGTCTGCAGTTGTTTCACCTTTTTCTACTTCATTTCTGTATATAATGATTTGAGTTTTACGATCAGTACACACGACTAGATTTTCTCAGCGTGGTAACAATATTATTCCAATTCCATCCATCGGCGGTGTAACTCTGTGCAGATATGAACACGAACCACCATGGACTGTCACCGGCCCTGGGGAGATCAGGACGCCCATATTGAGTTGTCTTGCCCGAACCAAAGACAGAATAGAAGGCCATATCTCGGGTTCGCAAATTCATAGAATTCGAAAAGGTGTCACACCATTTCCAGATCATCATTTCTCACTGACTAGGACCTGATGATGATATTTCCATGTCTCTATGATCCAAATATCCATCCAGATGCTTCCTATGTGCTGTCAGACTCTCTTCTCTCTTCGGGAGCTCACGCAATGTATTTCAGATCTGTAACAAATTTCCCGATGAAGAAAATAAATGTGATATTTTCTGTGTTCGATGCCCTTCATAACCTTTGGTGCCTAACTTGAAACGCCTACCTTGCCTGGAATAGATTAAAATTCGCTATCGTCTCCCTATAATTGCGATACCCTAAGCCTCAGCGTGTTTTCCTAAAGCCGAGACAGTCCAATCCAGACGTTGTTCTCTCTGGGTTTATTAGTTTCCTATTGCTCTTTTTTTTTTAATTATCATTCTCACACCACCGAGATACAGTGAAAATGTATCGTTCCATTAATGTCCAATGAACACACAATATCACATCTCCCTTTTTGGATAGGAACTATACCTTTTAGTTTAAATGGAAACGTTGGGCTAGTGATTCCTCGTTCAGTTCCGGGAATCTGTTGTACCCAGGAAGCCATTCTATGCTTACTCCGGTCTGGGCAAAGAAAACAACGTGAAAAACACGCACAATCTCCGATGTAGATCCCTGCAGCTATGTGTGGATTAAAGATCAGAAAAGGTTTCTCCCTTCAGGCTCAGCACAGATCTTATGTGTGCTCAGATCACCAGCAGTAAAGCCATTGAGTCAACGAACCAGTAGGACAAATGGGCTGAAAAGTGACATGAAATTTCATGCAGATAAGTGGGAGCTGTTGTCCTATGGGAAGACGTATACCTTGGAGTGCGATGGAATGGAAGGATCCGGAAATACAGATCCTTAATTCCTTGAAAATGTCATCTCAGCAAGGCAGGGTCGGAAAGAGAGCTTTTGGCACATTGGCTTCCATAAGCCATCGTGTTGAGTATAGGAACTACGATGTCATGTTGAATAAGACGTTTGTGAGGCCTAATCAGGAGAATTATATGCAGTTCTGGTCACCGATCAAAAGGAAATACATCATCAATATTCAAAGAGTTACAAGGAAGTTGTTGGGACTTGAGGACCTGAGCTATAAAAAAAAGGATAAATAGGTTAGGGTTTTATTCTCTAAATATCAGGAGATTGATGGGAGATTTGAGACAGGTATTGCTAGGTTAAATGCAAGCAGGCTTTTTCACTGAGGTTGGGTAAGACTAATGTTTAAGTGTATATGGTGAAATGTTTAAAGGGGAACCTGGGAGATATTTGCTCAGTCAGAGTGTTGTGAGAGTAGAACGACCTTCCAGCGAAAGTGATGAAGGCTGGTACAGTTTCAACATTCACCTGAAGTTCGGATAAGTACATGGATGAGAGCAGAGAGCTGGGTTATGGTCCAGGTGAAAGTCCATGGGACTGAGCCGAATAGTCCAGCTCGACTGCTCAGGCCGAAGGGACTGTTTCTCTGCTTTAGCTCTCTATTTCTTTGGAAATGTCCTCACCTGGCTTCCCCAACTAAGCACACAGTGGAATAGATCTCACAATCTTGGGGATTTATCCTTATTTAAACACCTGAGCATATGGAGATTCAGAGTAGAAAATTCACTTTCCTTTAATTAATCCTGGAACTGTAAAGGTCGCCTTGTCGAATACCGATCAAAATTATTAAACTGATTCTACTCCATATCCTCTTCCTTTGTTTAGATTGCATATACTGTCCCCTATAGCCACAGCACCTTTCACGAGCGTTCGTTTGTACATGATATGCTGAAGAGTTTGCATTGATTTTCCTCACGTCAGCCCGTAAACGGCCTTGACAACTACTTGCTTTTGCTACATTCATACTAAAAACATATAACAAGAGGACAACAGGTAAAAGAATTGTACCTATCATGCGTGACAGTTGGAAACTGTGTATGGAACCGAAGGGACAAGCAGAGGTACTTAATGAATACTTTACTTCAGTATTCATTATGGAAAACGATCTTGGTAATTGTACTGATGACTTGCAACTGACTGAAAAGTTTGAGCGTGTAGATATTAAAAAAGAGAATTTGCTGGGCTTTTGGAAGTCATCAAGTTGAATAAGTCGCCGGGAGTCGATGAGATGTACCCTAGGCTACTATGGGAGGCGAGGGAGGAGGTGGCTGAGTCACTAGCGATTATCTTTGAATCATCAATGTGGACGGGAGAGGTTCTGGAGGATTGCAGGTTTGCGGATGTAGTTCCTTTATTCAAGAATGGGAGTATAGATAGCCCAGGAAAGTATAGAACCATAGAGCGATTGCACATTACAGCACAGAAACAGGCCTTTTGGCCCTTCTTGGCTATGCCGAACCATTTTTCTGCCTACTCCTAATGACCTGCCCCTGGCCCACATCCCTCCATACACCTCTCATCCATGCACCTATCCAAGTTGTTCTTAAATGTTAAAAGTGAGCCCGAATTTAACACTTCATCTGGCAGCTCATTCCACACTCCCACCACCCTCTCTGTGAAGAAGGCCCCCCCACCCAATGCTGCCTTTAAATTTTTCCCCCTTCACTCTTAATACATGTCCTCTGTTTTTTTTTTCTCCCCTAGCCACATTGAGAAGTAAGGAGGCATGGTATCCAAGAGCACATTGCTTCGTGGATCCAGAACTGGCTTCCCACAGAAGGCAAAGAGTGGTTTTGACGGGTCATATTCTGCATGGAGGTCGGTGACCAGTCGTGTGCCTGCGGGATCAGTTCTGGGACCCTTACTCCTCGTGGTTTTCCTTATAAATGACCTGGTAGATGAGGTGAAGGGATGGGTTAGTAGGTTTGCTGATGACATAAGGGTTGGCGGTGTTGTGGATAATGTGGAGGGCTGTCAGAGGTTACAGCGGTACATTGATAGGATGCCAAGCTTGGCGGGGAAGTGGTTCATTTTGGAAGGTCAAATATGATGGCAGAATATAGTATTAATTGTAAGACTCTTGGCAGTGTGGAGGATCAGGGGAATGCTGCGGTTCGGGCTCATAGGACGCTCAAAACAGCTGTGCAGGTTGACTCTGTGGTTAGGAAAGCATAGGGTATTGGCTTTCATTAATCCTGCAATTGAATTTACGAACCGAGAGGTAATGTTGCAGCTATATAGGACCCTCGTCGGAACCCATTTGGAGTACTGTGCTCGCGTCACTACAGGAAAGATGTGGAAGCCATAGAAAGTGGGCAGAGGAGATTTGCAAGGATGCTGCCTGGATTGGGGAGTATGACTTACTCACAGGTTGAGTGAACTCGGCCTTTTCTCCTTGGAGCGACGGGGGATGAGAAGTGACTAATAGAGGTGTATAAACTGAGGAGAAGCATTGATCGTGTCGATAATCAGAGGCTTTTTTTCCCAGTGCTCATATGGTTGCCAAAAGAGGATACGTTTAAGGTGCTGGGGAGGTGGTACAGAGGAGATGTCAGGGTTGTGTTTTTTTAGGTGGAGAATGGTAAGTGCGTGGAGCGGGCTGCCAGCAAAGGTGGTGGGGCCGGATACTCTAGGGCAATTAGTTTTATTGCACTTCTTGAATGTGACGCAGTGGTGTACTTTCCTCCTTCAAAGTGACCCATCACTTCAAAATACAGAGAGAAGAATTATTAAGACAGGTAATGGCGCATCTCTGATCACACTGACTTCTCAGATAACGTTACTGATGGTCTAGCTCCCTTAATGACGGAAAATAATGTTATAAATGTTTTTTTCAGGTCCATGAAGACACATAAAGATAATGCACTGCTTTTTCAGAATTTTCCCTGACTAAACGACCACTGTCTTTGAATTTACCAGTCACATCTCGGACGCAACAGTCGGGTCCATGCTTAAACTGTTCATTTCGCACAGTCGTCCTGCCAATAATTGACCCACACACTGAATATCCAAGTACAGAATTTATATTGACAGTACATTTTATTCTGAATATCAGCTCCCTATCCGGAATATTGCATTGCTGATTTTCCAGGCAATTATAAAAATGCTGAATCAATAGCACAGTGACAGGTGCTACTACCATGGGATTATCTAGGTAGTTGTCAATTTGCACAAAATGAAAATAAGTCGTTATTTAAAGATCTTGAATTAAAATGTTAATAGCTATCTTTTTTTTTCGAATGACGCGTGCTATCGATAGTACAGAAATTACTTATTACCTCCGTTCTAATTGACGTCCCTCTATACTGGGGATGGGCCCTCCTGTCCTAGACTAACCCAATGCAGGAAACAATATTGACATATCGATTTTATCTAGGGCTTTTGCTATTTTATAACTTTGGATGAAATCCACCCTCATTAGTCTAATCTCAAGCTAGTTCAGGCTCAGACCCATTATATGTTAACCCTTTCAGCCGCGGAATGAGCTTCCCCTGAGGCATTCTGTCAGAGGGCTCAGGAGAAAACATGTGGACAACATCAACCAGTTTGCCTTCAACTGTCATCTTCAGCACCTCCGCGAGAACCTCAGTCAAGGTAGTAGGACACTACTTTCCCGGAATAAAGACAGGATTAGCACTGCGAGGATGAGGACTGACAGATAAGACAAATGTAGAGGTAGTTACGACAAAATTGCAGGATAAATGAAACTCCCTGTTAGCTAGAAAGCTGAAAAGGGTTAAACAACCAGTACCGATGTGGCCAGCTCTCTCTCTGCGACAGCTCTACCAATACAGATACTGATCGGGAGGATCACCTAGCAGAGTGATTCTCACCGAGATTCGTGCATCTTCTTTGCTAGCTAGCTAACTCTACCAAGAACCACGTTACTCAGCAGTAAGAAGGCCGACTTTTAATAAGCAATATTCGTCTCGGGTCAGTATGGTTTGTTGTTCAACCGAACAGGAATGTCGTGATGTTTTGGTTAGAGGAATTTCGTAAGGAGTGGATTCTGTGTAAATACTGCTTACACAAGATCAACGGTGACCAAGAAATGACAGATCGTGCTCCAGCATAAAATTATCAAACAGTTAACACGAAAAGAAAAGCAAAAATCTGTCCATTACAGTTAAATTAATTCTGCAGAAGCGATAGAAAGGCTGAGTGTGTTTAAATGGTGAGGGACTGAAGTATGGTGGGTAGGAAGGAGGTCAAAGCTATTTTGTATTTACTAGAAAACTTATTCTGTTTAAGAGTGAAAATAATCTCACACATTTATTTGAATTTTATTGTGATTGCACCTGCAATACTGCATAAAATCCAACTCCCTTTACTCACATAGGTTAGTTGAAATACTGGAGCACCTCAAGCCACACACACAGAACGGTAGAGGAACTCAGCAGACCAGGCAGCATCCATAGAAAAGAGAAAATAGTCGATGTTTTGTACCAAGTCTCTTTGTTTGGAAAATAAGTTCAAAGCAGGAAGGTGGGAGGATAGGAGGAACCGGGAGAAACGGAGGATCAAAGTAAAGATCTGAGATGTCGATTCGTGAACTATAGGTTTGGGCAAGGTGAAATCTGATCAGAGCGTGTAGAATATCATAGAAGAAGGGGAGTGGTGGTGCACCAAGGTGAACTGATGGGCAGATAAAAACCTTCGGTGAGAGAGGAGGAAGAAATAGGGGAATGGTGAAGGTGGGGTGGGGGAATTTGCCGGCAGTTCAATGAATGGATGTTCAAGCCATTAGATTCCCGACGAAGCGGAATCCCAATCTACTTCCGTTCTCTCCGATATACAGGAGGCTACCCCGTGAGTAAATGATACCAACAGACCCACAGGTGAAATGCCGTCCAACTAGGAAGGATTGTGTGGGTCCTTGCATAATAGTGAGGGAGTAGCTGCAGAGGTAGGTATGGCACTTATTCCACTAAAGGCCGGCAAGGATAGCTACCGGGACGGAAGTCAGTGGGCAAGGGAGTCTCGTCAAGAGAATTCCCTACGGAGGGAGTGCGGGAGCTGAGCTTCGTGGCAAGATCATATCAGAGAAGAAGGAAGTTACAGAAAATTATGCGGTGAACGCGGAGGCAAAAGGGGCAGTAGATGAGGAGAAGAACAATGTTCCTGATGTACTGGCGGGACGATGGCGTGAGAAGAGACGTGCGCGGAATGGCAATGAGGTTCGTGATGGCAGCGTTGATGGTGGAGGAAGGAAAGCAGCTTTTTTGAAAAAGAAGACTATCTCATTAGTTCTGTAGTGAAAAGCTTCATCCAGAGAGTTGATACGGCGGAGCCAGATGAACTGAAAACTGGGATGGCATTTTTATCAGTGAGAGACTGGGAAGATATAGGGCCCAGTTAGCTGTGCGATTCAGTAGGTTTATAGAAGATCCGAGTGAGAAGGTTTGCCATTGTGGACGATATGCTGGAAACTAGAGTTGCAGGGGAATGGGCACCAGAGTGCGAAAATATTTAGTGGAGAGGTTCTGCACAAAGATTTGGTAAGGCCGCAGAAATCGTCAAGACTCATGGTACGACTAGTTTCCTAAACTACGTTCCAATCAATGCAAGAAGCATCGCGTGAGAGGCAAATGAACTTATACCATAGAAAATCAACTGCAATTATGATATTTCAGCCATTAATGAGACTTGCTCGCAGGAGAGCAGCACTGGCGGCTTAGTATTCGGGGGTTCCGTTGTTTTAGACGCGACAGAGCGATAGGAATTATAGAAGGAGCAGTGCTGTTAGCATTCATAGAAAATATCACGGCAGTGCTCAGTCAGGTCAGACTGGAATAATCTTCCAGTGAAGCGGGATGGGTGCAGTTGAGAAGTAAGTAAGGTATGACCCATCCTCCCCTCCTAACGGCCCGAAGGTTTTAGAGGAACAAATTTACCGAGACATAGGAGACTGATGCAAGGCTCATAAGGCTGTTATAGTCAGTGATTTTAACTTCCACATTTTTAACGACAGTGTGATACTTGATCTGTTATTCGGGGATTGGGTAGATATCTTCTTATTCTGTTAGGGCATCAATGGATATGACGAGAAGGCAGGAGTATTGGGTTCGGGATCGGCCATAATGGAGCAGCGAAGCAGACATGAAGGGCTAATTGGACTAATTCGTTTCGTATGTCTTATGGCCAACCCTTTTATGGTCTAGGGAAGTTTGTGGGTGAAACTTGCAGTGACCCTGGTAGAGATATCTAAATAAAACTTAACATGTGAGGTACCAGAGAATAGGAAGATAGCCAAAGTTTTTCCATTGTTTAAGAAACGCTTCAAATATAGGCCTGGAAATTATTGGCCTTTGACATTCAAGTCAAGAGTGTGAACGTTTTTGGAAGATATTCTAAGGGATCTGATATATAAATATTTGGATAGAGCTGGTTTCATTAGCGGTAGTCAGTGTCGCCCTGCGTGGTAGGTTGTTCGCATTCAAAATACGATCGCAAATTGTGTACACCATTGACGTTATGGAAGAAGCCAGAACGTGGTAGTAGATGTTTGGCTCTCTGACTGGCGGTCTGTGACCAGTGGAGTGCCGAAGGGACCGGGTTTGGTTGTCCACTATAGCAGCGAGTAGGACAGCAAAGTTGGTAAATGTATCAGCACCATTACCCGATGTCTTAGGCTGGCAGTGCCATCCAACCTCTCCACAATGATTCGACAACTTTCTATCAAATGCCAACTCTTTCTAAGGCTTTGAATTATTTTTTTCCTTTGTGTATTTACCATCAGAACAACGCCATCCCCTCTGCCTTCATACCTAACCTTTCGATAAAGCGTTTATTATTTGACTTCAAGCTCTCAGCTGTAGTCTTCTTTCAGACTTGATTCCGTGATTCCGACAACATCACACATGCCAATATGTAACTGCGCTTCACGTTCATCTACCTTATTCCCTTTATTGAGCCATTCCAAAAGTAAATCCTTCAGTCTTGTATTCACTTGTATTCACTTTTTTTTATCTTGTCCAGCCCACCTTTTACGTTGAGCCACATTGCAACTCACCCTCTGAGCGGTTAATTTGGCTCTATCATCAGCCTCTCCTTTTTCGGTGTCCCACTATACATTGCCTCTGTAAAACAACTACCTCTTCCTCTGCACTATCACTCCGGCTCCTATCCCCTAGCCAAATTAGATTAAACCCATCCAAGGATATTGGACACCCTTGCGTTCAGGTGTGATACTTTTTCTTCAGTTCAGTTAATACCTTTACCAGAAGAGATCCTAACGATCATAAATTTGAACCCCTGCCTCCAGATCCAATTCATCAGCCTCATATTCACTTCCCAAAGTATTCTCTTCTTGAAAAGGTAGCAATCCAGCGATTACTACCCCGTAGGTTCTGTTGCTCAGCATTCTGCCTAGCTCCCTAAAATCTCTCTTCTGCACTTCCTCGCAGTGTTTACCTGTGTCATTGGTACCAACATGCACTAAGACTTCTGGCTGCTTCCCTCGCCCTTAATAATTCCTTGGGCCCTGTCCTGGCATGAGGGATGCAACATACAGATTTCTCAAAAATACAACTGCAGATGCTGTAGAAATGCTGTGGACCCTTCCTGATGAAGGGTCTCGGCCTGAAACTTTGGCTACTCTTTTCTCACGGATGCTGTCTGACCTGTTGAACTCTCTCAGCGTTGTGTACGTATATAGATATCTCTATCGTCCTCGCAGAACTCTACCTCTGTTACTCTGATTCTGAAATCCCCTTCCAACAGTCTAGTCTTCTTCACATCTCTGTTCACTGAGCCAGACTCAGACTCAGGGCCAGAGTGCGGTCACTATTGCTGTCCCTGATAGGTCGTTCTCCTCAATGTTGCATTTGCACCTATTATAAAAAGGAAGGTCCACAGATGTACTCTGAACTAGCGTTGCATTTCCATCCATCTGCTGACATTCACTCAGTTGACTGCCTCGGCATGGCTGTCCTTCTTCAGCTCCTCTCTATCATTTCCTCATTCTCCCGTATGGATCGAGCCACAGCTCCAATTCCTCAATCCGGACGCCTAGAAACAGGATGCCGGTACACCTGGCGAAGATGTGTTTATCTGAGGGATCATTCAAACATCCCGCTTCGCACATGGAGAGCACAACACCGCCAGGAAGCTATTGTCACTGATTTACTGTGTCCTAGAAAACGAGGAATGAACAAATAAGGACAGTGGGATTACTTAGTTAAAGTATCTCATGCAACCCTGAATTCGCCTAAGCTTAATGAGCCCAAGCAAATTTCATTTTTTTTTTCTCTCACTAATTTTTCGCTGCGCTAAAAAAGACAGTAGCGAATCTCTGCCTTCTAAATCTTGGTCACCGCGCTGATTAAAACGTAGCAATTTTAAAGCAATCCGGTGTGGATTTTCCAACTCAGCAATGTTTCTGTTATGGGTAAAGCGTCCCAGTTCTCGCAGACATTCTAAATTCCGAGGTTATCTTCATAACGCGTTAAACCTCGAGCATCGAATTGTCCAGTTTAAGTAATTATTCATTTCAACATTTGTTTAAACATTTTTGCGGACCACTGGCAATTCTCCCTGCAAGGATATGAATTCAAGTCTGGTTCAAGGGAAATATACACCTCGTGTAAGGGTTGCTTCTATCCGAGAAGGGATCGCAATGGTCCGAGCACTTGAATCCCTGCACCCTGTTCCACAGATTCATGCGGCCCCTCCTTCTACAGTATTCCCAAACTTCCATGTATGTGGCACCGGGAGTAAAACAGAGAACAGTACTCTCGAAGTACTTTCTTTGCTCGAAGTATGTTCGTACCAATACGTTAGCATTTCTGGCTATTTTAACTACCGATTGAGAACTTTCTGCAGAGAGTTCAGAGATATTTTTCACCCTTGCACCTGGAAAACAAAGCACTATCCTGGCGACTCTTCTGCGACTGCTGAATCTCAGGGCTGCAATCTCACTGTCCAGTGTGTACAGTGGAATCCTGCACAAGTCTTCCAGCTCCTTTGCAGCTACACAATCTGGATTTATTGTGCAATTGGAAAATAGTCTGCACGTTTATATATCATACGGAAGCGTAAAACCCCACGATGCTCCCTCTCCAATATAATGACACCCAACCCCAAACTTTGGTTAAAGTGAGCGGCAGAGAAGGACGCATTGACTTCAAATGGCCGACGCTTCACTAGAAATGTCTGCTGGTGAGAGAGTGACGGCTTTGGCTGAAGTGAGCACAAGAGAGGGAGGGACGCGTTGATTTAAAATGGGCGAATTCTTGGTTAATGAGGCAGCCAGGAATGGAGTGAGACACTGACTTACAACGGCCAGTGTCACCCACGGAATGTATGACGAAGTAACAGGTGGTGCCCATTGATGCAAACCCGGGATCGAGTGTGTAACTGATTGCAATGACAGTATTTTAATTTGTGCTTCAAACTGTATATTCCTGGGAATTGTATATAGGTTTTAAGTCTTATAATGTTGACATTGAATACACTAGCGTATATATCTCAAATATTCACACATACACATATACATGTGGGTTTTGCGGAGGAGGGGTGAGGTGTTTGATGGAAGAGGAGTAATGGGATGAGGAGTAGACTGATGAGTCGGTGAGCGTGGTGAAGTCACTGACTCAATAGGGCACGAAATTGGGAGGGGCAAAAGTTCCTGTCGCAAACTGGTGGCCGAAATGGATAAGAGAAAGATTGGGTGACGAGGAATGAAACGACAGAAAGCGAGCAGGAATGATGGGACGGGGGGGGGTCGAAAGTGCTGAGACGGGGAGGGAGGGAAACTGATGGGTCTGGAAGTGACGGAAAGTGATGGGACTTGGAGGGAGGATAAGTAATGGGATGTGAATGGAGAGGATGTAACGGGACGGGAGGGAGTGATCTAATTGGACAGGGTGGGGCGGAACAAGAAGGCGAGTGTGGGGCGTGACTTTTTCAATAGTGGAGAAAGGATGGGTCGTGACATTCCCTTCGCAAATAAGACGAGCTGCAAGAATGGGGGTGTGTACGGGGGAGGAGGGAGTGAGGGATCAGGACGAGGTCAGGGCTGATGGGAGGGACATACTAATTCAACGTCGGAAGGAAGGGAATGGATTAGGGAGCGAAATTTACCATTAGAAAATGTTCGCCACCCAGGATTTGGTGGATGGCGGGAGAAAGCACAAGGAGGCAGGGAGGGGAGGGTGTCAGGAGTGACAGGGTGAGTGGGGCAGTGACTCATGGGGTAACAGAGTGAGAGAAGGCGATGAAGAGAGGCGAAAATTGGCATCACAAAATGATGCATAAGTTGCATAACATCGAGGTGGCGGAGAGAGGATAGAGAAGTGAGGGAGGGAAGAGGTTTGCGAGTGATGGGATGGGAAAGGGATTGACAAGATAATGAGTGTGAGGAAGTGACACATTTCGTGGTGCAGGAAGAGAGAGGGAGGGTCACACTGCCACAAAACGGATGTCGGCAGAATGTTAAATGGAGAGTCCAGAGAGTGGGCACCGAGGGAAAAGAGACGAGGGATGAGGAATTGAGATTGAATAATCAGGGAGCAAAGTGAGTGCAAGATTTGGAAAAGGGTATGCCTCATTCGATGTTGCTGGGAGAGCAGTTGTCAATGGTAATCATCACAAAATGGCCGCCAGCCAGTGCGAGATGGGCGGTGACACAGGGGAGAGCGATGGAACAGAGAGCAGAGTGTTTCCGGAGTGACAGGATGACGAGGTGGGTGACTCGTAACAAAGGAGATGCAACATTGAGGGGTACCCATGGGGAGGAATGTAGCGATGGGGAGAGCCTGGCACCTTCACCAACTCTCCCCATCTCGAAAGTACCGCCTTGATTTTTTCCCTCCCCTCCTCATGTCGCCTGGCACGAATCCTTCAGGCCGTTCCGTGGATTGGGGAACCTGTCGTCATTGATACCCGTCAAAGGCAAGAGTGGGCGCGGGCTTGCTGTTGAAGACGGATGCGAGGTCTGTTGGTGCGGGCTGGTTAGTGGGAGGACGAGGTGAGAGGGAGGGATCAGATTGAAGAGGGCAAGGCAGAAAGAAAAGAGAGGACACCAGATGGGTAAAACCATTATCGCATCTGCGACGTCCATGACCCACTCACTCAGCCTCTTTTCCTCACTCCTCTCTCTTCCCCCAGCTCCCACTCTCCCACTTTGTCTTCCAACTCCTCTCACCACCGTTTATATCGTTTCTCCTGCTGTCCACATCTCTCTCTCTACCGCTGCCGCGCTCTTGCTGCCGGTCTCTTCCTACACTTGTTTACGCTCTAGGCCCCCAGTCTCTCTACACTCACCACGCCACTTCGCCCCGTCTCTATATCCCCGGTATCATCCCAAATCTCTCCCACCCCCGGCTGCTCTCTCATCAACGATTTCTTTCGCTCTCCTCCTGGTCTATCTCGCAACTTGGTGTCTCCGTCTCCCTCGCTGGCCTTTCTCCCCGCCTCACTCTCCTCCCTCACCAGTCGTGCTCTGTCTGACCTCCCAGATTCACTATCTCCCAATTTCCTCTCTCCAAAAGTCTCTTTCAAATTTGTAAGCCAATTTATTATGAGAGTACATCTATGTCACCATATACAGCTCTGAAATTCAATTCAGAAATATAGAACAAAGATTTAAAAACTACAGCACAACGCAGGCCCTTCGCCTCAAAATACTGTGCCGAACACGTCATTTTCTTGCAGGCATACACAAAAATACGTAAAATGATAGCCATAATAGAATCTGCCGTCTCCCTCTCTTTCCCCATCACCTGTACGGTGATGTTGAGTATGAGAAGTGTGGTGGGGGTAAATGTCTCTCTATCTCACTCTAACTCATTCCTTCTCTCCGCCCCCTTTCTCCCTGATGCTGCCGTCCTTTTCTTTCAATCCCAAAACCCAATACTCTTCCACGGGAAAAAGTGCGAGGAGAGAGAAGGACTGTTGTAGAGTAAGATTTAGAGGCAGTGAGAAAATAAAAGAGAGGGACAATCAGACAGGGAAACAAATACGGGAGAGAGACAGAAAAATAAACAGAAAGCAAGCCCGAGGGAAAGAGTGAGAGAGTAACTCCGAGTGAGCAATGAGTCAAACCGAGAGAGTGTGTGAGAGAGAGCGAGAGAGAGAGAGAGAGAGAGAGAGAGAGAGAGAGAGAGAGAGAGAGAGAGAGAGAGAGAGCGAAGTGGGGGAGAGAGACACAGAGATCAAGTGACCGAGAGAGGGGCGGGAGAGAGAGGAAGGGAGCAGAAAGGGGGGAGGGGAGAGAGATCGAGGCAGAGGGTAAGAGTAAAAAGAAGAGAGTGATTGTTAAAGAGAGAGAGGGGGAGGCACTGAGAAAGACAGTGAACGTCAGGATCAGTGTCAATCGGAAACGAGATGTGGACAGAATAGCAGACACTTGCACCGCAGCTCAGGAACAGGAGGAAATGGCGAACGGAGCGAGAATGGGAAAACTCAGACCCTTTCTTTAGCTGCTGTGATTGGGTAAGAGAGAATGGAACTTCTCAGTTCCCTGTCTGAGGACGTGTAGCTCCCTCAGACCAGCGTCCTCTGTCCAGACGCCTCACTTCCTCCATCTTTCCCATCCTCCTCTTCCATCACCATCCTCATACAGCAGTATGTCAGTAAATATCCCGAAGAGCACAATACTAACCCACCATTGTAATAGTTGGAAGGTTCTGAGCAACTGAGAAATATGTGTGCCCCTACCTCTGGTTTTATTAGCTTGAGTCGAGAAATATATATATTTCAGAAATCGGTCTGGAAAACTTACAAATGAAAACGACTGAAATGACAAATTTTACAAAACACGATGTACACACGAACCCATTTATATTAACTCCACCTGGGAAAGAAAGATGAACAGAATAAGACATTAATACTTCACACAACAAACAGCTAAAACTTCTGAAGACATATTTCCATCAACGAAAGCATGATTAACCACTCCAACGAACGTATTCTATTCTGATAAGAAGTATACGAAACTAAAATTAAATGAAAGCACAAGGATGAAAAATGAAAGAAGAATCATAACAGAGAAACTGTTAACCAATGAAAGAGCTTGAACTCCAGACCCGGCAATATCCTTGTAAATTTCCTCAAAAATGTATCATACTACTTCAGCGGGACATCCCATCTCTAGTACTTAAATCCTTGATGCATGAAGGCCAATGTGCCCAAAGCTTTCTTTATGACTCTATCTACCTCTGATGCCACTTTCAACAAATACTGGACCTCTATTCCCAGCTCTGTTTGATCTTACCGCAGTGCCCTACCGTTCATCCTTACCTGGTTCGTTCTACAGAGGAGCAACACCTCGGATTTGACTGTATTAAATTCCACCAGCCATTTTTCAGCTGTTGCGGCTCCCGCTGTAAGTCACTATTGCCTTCCTCGCTCTCCACTACGCCTACAAACATGTTTTCATCCGTAAGTTTCCAGTAAACCACATTATCATTCAGATGATTTTTATGGACGAGAAACAACAACGTACCCAGCACTGCTCCCTGCGGTACTGTAGAAGTCACAGGCCTCCAGTCAGAGATGTAACAACCTACCTCCACTCTCCGGCTTCTACTACAAAGCCGATTTCTTTTCCTATTTAGCACCTCATCGTGAATGCCGAGCGACTGCACCTTCGTGATCAACCTCCCACGCGGGAGTTTATCATCTGCTCAGTTACATGGACACATCACGTGGCAAACATCATTCACCAGAATCTTGCTTTAAAAGGCAAACTCATAAAAAGGTGCCATAATTTACTATAAATACAATCCTCGTCCTGTTTTAGAGTCCCTGCTTCAGTCTAAGATCCCCTCGTGTTTTAAGAAGGCAATGATAATCCCGGTGCCGAAGTAAAGCAAGGTGACATGCCTTAATGACTATCGACCTGTGGCTCTAACATCAATTGCTATGAAGTGTTTCGAGCGATTGGTTATGGCACACATCATCCATAACCTACCAGTCAAGCTCGACACTTTGCAATTCACCTACCGGAGCAATAGGTCAACGGCAAATGCCATCTCTCTGGCAATACATTCCTCCTTAGAACACCTGGAGAATAAAGACGCATACAAAGGCCCCTTTTCATTGACTACAGCTCTGCCTTTAATACCATCATTCCAAATGAACTGATTCCTCTGGAACCTGGGTCGTAGCACTCAAATCTGCATCTGGATCTTCAACTTCCTCACAGACAGGACCCAGCCTGTAAATATAGGGGACAAGCTCTCCTATGCAATCACTCTGAGCACCGGTGCCCCACAAGGCTGTGTACTCAGCCTCCTGCTGTACTCACTATACACCCATGATTGTATAGGCAATTTTTCATAAAACTCAATATATAAGTTTGCTGATGACATCACAATTGTAGGCCGTATCTTGGGAAATGATGAGTCTGAGTACAGAGAGGAAATTAAGAACCTGGTGGCATGGTACAAAGACAATAACCTATCCCTCAATGTCAGCAAGACGAAGGAATTGGATGTTAACTTCAGAAGGAATAGTGCACCGCACAACCCCATCTACATCGGTGGTGCGCAGGTAGAACAGGTCAAAAGCTTTAAGTTCCTCGGGGTGAATATCACTAATGACCGGACTTCATCGAACCAAGCAGAGTCCACTGCCAAGAAGGCCCACCAGCGCCTTTACTTCCTGAGAAAGCTGAAGAAATTCGGCTTTTCCCCTAAAACCCTCACTAATTTTTATAGGTGCACCGTAGAAAGCATTCTTCTAGGGTGCATCACAACCAGGTATGAAAGTTGTCCTGTCCAAGTCCGGAAGAAGCTGCAGAAGATCGTGAACCTAGCCCAGCACATCACACAAACCAATCTTCCGTCCTTGGACTCACTTTACACCGTACGCTGTCGGAGTAGTGCTGCCAGGATAATCAAGGACAAGACTCACCCAGCCAACACAATTTTGGTCCCACTTCCCACTGGGAGAAGGTACAGGAACATGAAGATTCGTACGCCCAAATTTGGGAGGAGCTTCTTTCCAACTGTGATAAGATTGCTGAACAGATCCTGACCCGGATCTGGGCTGTACTTTCCAAATATCTGGACCTGACTTGTAATACCTTACTTTCCCTTTTCTATTTTTCTAATTATGATTTATAATTTATTTTTTTTATTATATTTATTTCGATTTGTACTTCAGGGAGTGCGAAGCGCAGAAACAAATATCACTGTGATGATTGTACGCTCTAGTATCAATTGTTTGGTGACAATAAAGTGAAGTAAAACAAACATTTCAGTCCCTAACCTAAATGGAGTGAACCCTACTTTTGGTGACATAAGGAAGGAGCAATGGGATCAACATACACGAAACAGCGCAACCTAACGCCTTTACCAGCGTTTTGGGAATGTTAACCAGGCCAGTCTGAAAAAAAATTACTAAAATTTACCGTCACTAGATCACTAGCAATAACTATTGTTACACCACCATCAAGAATGCCTTCTGTGCTATTCCACGCCCTCACTCCAGACAGCTGATCAACTAGTTGTATTGATAGCCCCTGAGTATAGACACATAGACTGACGAATGCAGCACCAGTAGTGAGGACCAAGAAGGTACGGACAAGTGAAGCGCAAGAGCACCTACAGGACTGCTTTGGATCGGTGGGCTGGACCGTCTTCAGGAAATCATCTTCGGATCTGGATGAGTATGCCGCAGTTGTTATCAATTGCATTAAAAACTGTGTGGATGAATGTATGCCTAAAAGAATTACTGTGCAATCCCTAACCAAATGCCGTGCATGAACCAGAGGGTACATTGTCTAGATCTGTGGCATTTAAATCTGGCCACCTACGTCTGTACCAGAAAACCAGGTATGATTTGCGGAGGGCTATTTCAAGGGCAAAGCGTCAATTTCCAAACAGGTTGGAGGCGACTTCGGATGTACGACAACTCTGGCAGGGTTTGCAAGACATTGCTTCCTCCAAAGCGAAACCCGAAAATATGAATGGTAGCGATGTTTCATTACCAGATATACCCAACGTCTTCTATGAACACTTTGAAAGGGAGAATATAACTATAATAACAAATATAATATAATATAACATAATATAATATAATATAATATAATATAATATAATATAATATAATATAATATAATATAATATAACTAGCTACAGATCCTTTTTGCACCCGGTGACGCTGTGATCTTCGTCTCCGAGTTCGACGTTAGACTGTCTTTAAAGTGAGTGAATCCTCGCAAGCCGAAAGATTGGATGGAATTCCTGGTAAGGCTCTGAAAACTTGTGTCAACCAACTGGCGGGAGTATTCAGGGACAATTTCAACCTCTCTCTGCTACGGGCGGAATTTCCCACTGCTTCAGAAAAAAAAACACAGCAATTATACCAGTGTCTTAGAAGATTAATGAGTACTGCCTTAATGAATATCGCCTGGTAGCACTGATATGGACAGTGGACAGTGATGAAATGCTTTGAGAGTGTGGCCATGACTAGGATGAACTCCTGCCTCAGCAAACATCTGGACCCACAGCAAATTGCCTATCGCCACAACAGGACAATTGTAGATGCAATCTTAATAGCTCTTCATACGGCATTGGACAACCTGGACAATAAAATTACCTATGCAGAATGCTGTTTGGTGACAATAGCTCAGCATTCAACACCATCATTCCCGAAATCCTGATTGAGAAGTTCCGGAATCTGGGCCTCTATACCTGCCTCTGCAATTGGATTCACGACGTCCTAACTGGAAGACCACAGTCTGTGCGGATTGTGGATAATATCTCCTCCACGCTGACGATCAACATTGGTGCACCTCAGAGTGCACCACTGCTCTACTCTCTGTACACTCATGACCGTGTGGTTAGACATAGCTCAAATACCATCTATAAATTTACTAATGATACAACCATTATTGGTAGAATATGCGATGGAGACGAAAGGGCGCGCAGGACCGAAATATACCAACTAGTGTAGTGGTGTCTCAGCACAAACTTGTACTCAATATCAATAGACGAAAGAGCTGATTGTGGGCTTCAGGAACGGCATGAAAAGTGATCACATACCAATCCACAGAAAGGGGTCAGAAGTGGAGAGAGTGTGCAGTTTGAAGTTCCTGGGTGTCTAGATATCTGAAGACCTAACCTGGTCCGAACATACCGATGCATAAAGAAGGCCAGACAGCGTCTGTACTCCATTATTTGATATGTAAACAAAAATGCTCAGAATCATCTATAGATGGGAAAGCATTCTGACCGGCTGTATCACTGTCGGATTTAGAGGGTTGTGGGGGGTTGGGGGGTGTCCTACTGCACAGGACCGAAAGATGCTGCAGAAGGTCATAAATTTAGTCAGCTCCATCTTGGGCAGTAGCCTACAGAGTGCGCAGGATTTATTCAAGGAGCGGTGTCTCAGAAATGCAGCATCCAGGATTAAGGACACTCAGCACCCAGGGCATGCCCTTTTCTCATTGATACCATCTGGCAGCAGGTACAGAAGCCTGAAAGCACACACTCAGTGATTCAGGAGCAGCTTTTTGCCCCTCCGCAATCTGATTCCTAAATGGACTTTGAACCAGTGAACACTGCTTCACTTTTTAAATATATATTATTCCTGTTTGCAAGATGTTCTAGTCTATTCAATATACAAACGTTTTTACATATACTGAAACTGAATTACTCTTTTTTCTTCCATATTATGTATTGCATTGAACCGCTGCTAATTTTGCACAATTCACGACACATGCCGATGATAATAAACCTTATTTTGATTCTAAAAGTGTCCGTTTACATTCGGAGAGCGCGAAGGGCGTCACAAGGTACAAATGACCTCATGGTTTTTCACTGGAAGCAAGAAAGAGGTCAGCTTGTGAAGATGGTATGTGCCACTGGACACGGACTTCTGTGGTCAAGAGAGTGGAACTGCCCCAATGCAACGGATTTTGCATGTTAAGGACTCTCTTTCTGTCTGTCTGTCTGTCTGTCCCTCTCTCTCTCTCTCTCTCTCTCTCTCTCTCTCTCTGTCTCATTGCGCTGGACGCCTCCCCCCCCTCTCTTAATATCAGCACAGTTCGTAGGGTCGATTCTGGACGCCGTTTCAAACTAGGTTTTTCCATGACACCTCTGATAACCAAGTCCAGTTCCTTGATACGCGAATCTTACCTACTAAAACGGACGGAACTATTTCTATTGACTGGATAAGGGGAAACTGCGGTTTACTTGAGTCTTAATCTAATCGCTTGGGACAGATGGATCTCATCAGCCATAGTTGGCAACTGGTATCTTTGATGCAAAGCTCTGATCTAAAAGCTCGGCTGCTTTGCGTCTGTACCCACTCACGGGGAAGGTTCGTGAGTAAAGCACAAGGAACCATCCAGAGCTGGAGTCCCAAAGGTTGAGTTCAGCGCTAGCTGGAAAGTCCTCCGACTCTGGTGGTACCAGGGCGCATCGATCCGTGCGGTTTTGCTGGATTCATCTCCTGCATCAAAGAGACTATTTTGGGGGCGGAAGGGAGTTGACTGCTGCATGGGCAACAGCTTTTCTCCACATCCTCTTTCTCTGGATTTCCATTCTGGCTTGCATATCACGTAGACAGCTGGGACGCAACACCCATGGTCGACATAGAACTTCAGAGGGCGTCAACAATAACATAGAGAAGTATAGATAGATAAGTACATCAATAAACACTGAGAAGATGACATAGTCCGTGCGTTGTGGAACCTAGTGTGTGTTGCGGTGAGTGAGGTCATCCACGCTGTTTCAGGAGCTTAATAGTAGAAGGGCATTTTCTGTGCCAGAGCCTAGTGATGTGTGTCCAAGCTTCCCGATTGCCGCCGAGATAAATCTGCATCTCTTGGAAGCTGGGCATCCTTGATTATAGATTCCATTTTCATGAGGTAGCGCAGCTTGTAGATGGAGAGAAGGTTCAAACAACAGACGTGCAAAAGTATTTAGTCGTCCTCGTGCAAGACTTCCAGAAGGATTCTGCACAGGTTGAATCTGTGATAAAGAAAGCAAATACGTTGTTGGTATTTATCTTAAGGGGAATAGAGTATAAAAACAACTAAATAATGCTGAGCCTTTACAACTTGGAGTGTTGTCAACAGTTTTGTGCAACATATCTCAGAAATGATGTGTTGCCATTGGGGCAAGTCCAGAGGGGTTTTACGAGGATGATACCGGGAATGAAGGGGTTTACTTGTGAAAAGAGTTTGGCGATTTTAAAAAAAGCATAGAAATACAGAAAACCTACAGCTCAATACAGACCGTTCGGCCCACAGTGCTGTGCCGAACACGTACTTACTTAGAAATTACCCAAGGTTACCCTTAGCCCTCTTTTGAGTCTCTGCTCACTGGAATTTAGAAAAATTACGGGAGATCTCGTTGAAACACATAAAACCTATAGATCTATACAGGCCCTTCGGCCCGCAAGTTGTGCCGAAATTACTAATATTGCCCATAGCCCTATATTTTTCTAATCTCCATGTACCTATCAAAAAGACTCTAAAAAGACCCTATCTTATTCGCCTCCACCACCGCTGCCAGCAGCCCATTCCACGCACTCACCACTCTCTGAGTAAAAAATGTACCCCTGACATCTCCTCTGTACCTACTCCCAGGCATCTTAAACCTGAGCCCTCTTGTGGCAGCCCTGTTGTGTGAAAACTACCGAGTGTTGAAAGGGTTAGATACAGTGGATGCGTAGAGGGAATATAGTGGGGGTTTCCAGAAGCAGAGGGCACAACCTCAAATTTGATGGCCACCATTTAGAACAATGGTAAAGTGATTTTCTTTTTAGCCAGTGAGTAGTAAATGTGTGTAATGATCTGCCTCAGACTGTGGTGGAGGACAAGTCCTTGCATATATTGAAGGCGGAATTTGTTCTTTTTCCTGATCGGTCAGAGCATCAAAGGATAAGGTGAGAAGGCATGTGTATGCGTTTGAGTGAGATCCGGGATCAGCCATGATGTAATACCGGATCACACACGATGGGCTGAATGGCCTAATTCTGTTCCTGTATCATCTGGTCCCATGTGCTCAGTGGTTGCTCGGGTTTTATTCCTGTCTGATAGCTTGGGCGTTCCTGTGATAGAATGGGCTGTATCCAACGCTTTTATAGACAAAATGCTGGAGGAACTCAGCAGAACAGGCAGCATCTATGGGCCGAAACCCGTCGGCAGGACTGGAGAAAACAGCTGAGGAGCAGATTTAAAAGAACGTGGGAGGGAAAAGAGAAACGCAAGTTGATAAGTAAAATCCGACGGGGGAAGGATGAAGTAAAGAGCTGGGAATTGAGACGATAGGTGGGTAAGAGGATAAGGTGAGAGAGGGAAAATGGGGATGGTAAATGGTGAAGAGGGTGTGGAGTGGTGTTGTACATTACCGGGAATTTGAGAAATCAAACCAAACAGCATATTTGGTTTCCAGCCTGAGTGTTGACTTATCACAACAGTGGAGGACTCCATCGATGTATACGTTTGTACATATCGGAATGCGAAATGAAATTAAAACTGTAAGATCCTGCTTTTCTCTGGCTGATGGAGTGTAGGTTCTCGGTGAAGTGGTCTTCCAATCCACGTCGGGTCTCACCGAGATACAGGAGGACACATCGGGATTACTGGACACATACACGACTCCAAAAGTCTCGCAGGTGAAGTGTCGGCTCAACTAAACACACCTTGAACTGTTGAAAAAATGTTGGGAACCCCTGGCTGAATGGGAGAATTCAGAGAGCGGTAGTAGAATATGTCCTTTCTGACTGCAGGGGCCGGTGCAAGGTCCGTTGTTGTTTGTCATGTAATTCAACGATCTGATTGATGAACTGAATCTGTAGAGTTGTAGATGACACCAAAGTTGTCTGCGTAGTGAACAACGAGAGAGGATAATGGTCTTGTATCCAGATAAGTCTGCGTTTTATCTCTTTCGGAGGCCAAACCATGGTAGGACATACACAGTGAAAGGTCAGGCATTGAGTAGGGCGGTATAACAGAAGGATCTGGGATTGTAGATCTTTAATACCTTCAGTGTGGCGTCACAGTTGCATGTGTTTTTACGGAAACTGCTGGCAATTCGGCTTTGAGATATATATATGTGTGTGTTTATATATGTATATGTATGCGTGTGTGTGTATATATATATATATATATATATAAATATATATCAAGAAAACTTACAAGGATGAGTTAGAGGGGAGGATTGAGTTGGTTGGGAATAGGTGCTGATTCCCTCAAGTGTCGGCGTAAGAGGAAGATTTGAGGGTGTAGTTAGGGTAACTACAAGCGGGCATTTTTCACTGAGGTTTGATTTGAGTTTATGGAAGGCGCATAAAATAAGACTAAGCTGAAATATTTCAGGCGAATATGCAGCAGAACATCTTACTAGGGACTGTTATGGACGGCATGGTCCAGGTGCAACGTCCATGGGACTAGCGAATGTATCAATTCGGCACTGAAGGATGATCAGAAGAGCTTGCTTCAGCGCCGTACTGCTTTATGATTCTCCTCTCTATGAACCTGTTACAAATGCAGCTGCGAGATGATCTCCAAAGGGGTACAGATCATCTCAATTGGCAAAAGCTACATATTTTTTTAAACCAATCTAGGAATTACCTCTCGAATTTGCCAGCTCCTGACTTGGCCTTGAGAAATCCCAGCAACGTATTTGATTGAATATACGAGACACTTTATCTTGACTCTTCATACAATCCATGGTATACACATCTGCGAGGAGGGGAAATCTGTACACAATTAACCATTTTATTCTCATGCACATACGAAAGATGTTCGACTATTCGTGCAGGAATGCTTCCTGATATATCATTAATCCCCTTTGCCCGGCACTCAGATACTTGAGCAGCTGTAATATCAAGCCACTGCACAGCCAAAACCTCAGTTATTGAAGCTGGTTTCAGAATACTGTGTTCTTTCGAATGTGTCTCTCCTAGGCCCTTCACTCTGTTCATAATGTCCGGTGGCTGAATTAACGCAGAATTCCTGTGGTGATCTGATGTTTCATGAAATGCCAAAGAACCCCCCGCCCCTGCTTTTGCTTGTTTCTCTATCTGAACACGATGAACAACGTGTTTCCGAAATAGCTCGCTTTAGACAACTCAATGCTTTACTCCGAAGCTGTATTGGTGCATCATTATGCATTTCATCTCAGTTTAGCTGTTTAATACGCTCTTTTTCTTCTTCCCTGAATTACTTGGTGCAGTCCAACTTTGAAATTGTCGGGTAACTCCAAAATATATTCAATATTGTTACTAGCACTGTTATGCATTAAAACCAACGTTGTAGAATGTTGGTTTGTGCCGATAACGCTAATGTGTCATATCGTGAAAAAAATTATCACCAGAACAAAGTAACAGTGAATCATATCAAGGGTGCCTGATCGAGAGAGAGAGAGAGGGTGGACTTGAATGGGGATAGGGGGAGAGCTGAGGATAGAGACCTGGGGAAGAAATCGTGCGAAAGTTCGGAGTGTGGAAGGAAATTGGGGTGGGAAAAGTATTAGAAAGAGAGAGATCAGGTGAAAAATAAGACTGGGATGGTGGAATTCTAGAGGCAGACAAAGAGAAAATGTGGGAAATGGGGAGAGGAGAAAGAAACAGAGAGAAGAGAGGAGACAGAGAAAGAGACGCGTGGGAAAAGCGGACTGCAGTGAGAGCGAGACGAGGGAGTGAAAGAAAAGAAAGGGACGGGAAGAGAATATTGCTGGGAAACGAGACGGGAGGCCGTAGGAAGTGATTTGTCGGGGGTTGTGAGACGGGTAGAGAGAGACCTCGGGGCTGGAGAGAGACGCAGACGAGTGACTATGAGGTAAGACAGACCAGGTAAGGCAAGAGACTAAGTGTTAGACTGATCCGGCAAAGCAACACACTAGGGCAGTGAGATAGAAAAACTGGGGGCTGAGAGACAGACTGTGATGAGGGAGGATAGGGCATTATGAGTCACAGAAAAGGTTCATGTACTGTGAGTCATTAGGGCGTTTTCATTCCGGGACGCCATTTTAGGATTGTTCAGCTTCAATTATAAAATCATTCTGAAACACCCATCCTGCCCTTTCCGTCTTGGTCTGACCCCTCTCTCCCTGTCACAGTGATCACGCTCTCCACCCTTTTACTTTTTTTTTCTTTCCGTAATTTATTTTTATTGAAGTTTATCATCAAACAAGCATTTCCATAAGATGTATTTCAGATATTGTACATGTATATCATTATAATTATATTTGTCACAAATCTCCCCGTAGTAATTACCTGAGGTATCAACCCCTTTTCGTGAGCTCCCTCTCTAACTCATCTTCGCGACCACATTCCCTCCCTCTCCCGAACACGCCCACCTCCGTTCCCTCCTCTAACCTAACCCTCACTCTCACTTTCTCTGCGACCTTCCGCAGAAATCACCTTCCCTGCCTCTGAGGCGCCCCTCGTCCTTCCCGAACGGAATGGTGCCTGCCTGCCGGCGATAGATGGAGTGCCCCGGGGAGGATGCGGACGGCATACAACAAGCCCTCTTTCCAGTCTGAAGTCAGATTTGGAATCGCGGTCGGAGCTCAGTACAGCCTAGAGCTGGGCCGAACTGGACGTGGGTAGGATCCAAGAGGAAACATCCCCTCACTGAGCGAGATTCTGGCCCAGATTGTTGTCACCTGTACCTTGAGATACCCGCGTTCCCCCTCTCCCCTCACGCTCCCTCTACTTAATACGGGGATTCGCCGGTGCCTATCCTCATCCGAACACAAAAGTCCCCGACCTCCTTCCTCAGTTCCAGGCGATAAGGGAGCGTCCCGAGTGTGTGTACCGAAGGGCCTCGCTCGCGAAGCGTTCTAGGTCGATAGGTCCTGAGGCCTTGCAAGCTGTGGGAAGGTGAGGAAAGGTTGGAGATTTACTTCACCTCCGTGATCCATGGGGATAGAATGGTGATCAGAAGTCCCGGCACTCGTGGGTTTGCCGGGGCTCCTGGGCTAAGGAATTCCGTAGCCTGGAGTTCAAAGCAAGGGTGGAGTGAGAGCATGGCGATGCGGGGTTGGGCCGTTAGGGGGAGCTACTGGATAGGAAGAGGTGGGGGAGATCGATTTGCCATTTTAGTTATTTATGCAACAACACAAACAGAAGACGTGAAAAATACAGTAAAATTCATATTTTTCTGTGCTTCAGTCTGTACTGGCACCCACTTTTGGTAAACCTGGGACATTCACTAATCCCAGAGTCCCTGCCTGTTACAAAATAATGTCACAATCTCGCTCCGTCTCCGCAGCATCGTGTCACCCCAAACTAATCCCACTGCCCCATTAAGTCCCAGTTTATTCCCCATAGCTCTCTACCAGTCCCTAAAGTAATCTTGCTGTGCCGCTTTCTTCCCACTGCCCTGTATCAGTCACCAAGTTAATCCCGTTGCTTCGCTCTCTCCTCACAGCACTGTGTCAGTCCCCAAACAAATTTTAATTCCTGCGATCTCTCCCCGAGCTAACCACACTGTCCTGCTATCTCCCCACAGGCCCGAGTCAGTCTCCAAAGTAGTTAATTGGCTAAATGGAATTATAATGCTATTAGTCTGGAATCTCAGAGCTGAAACAGGGAACGGGAACACTCTGGAAAATGTACACTGCAAATGAGAAGGCATTTTAGGCAGCACTTGCATAGCGTTCTGGGTAGGTTAAGGAACAATATTTAACAGGGATGTGGATCATCTGGTCAAGAGGAAGAAAGAAGCCGACCGAGTTTGGAAAAGCTACGAAGGAGGAAAAGATACAGCTGCAGTGTTGCAAAGCAGCCAGAGACGAAATGAAGAATGGGATTAGGAGAACTCGAAACCTTTACAGAAAGATGACAGCAGGATTTAGGAAAACCCCACGACATTCTAGATGTATGTGAAGAAGCGGATGACTAGAGTGAAAGTAGGACCGGTCAGTGATAGCGATGAAACATACGGCTGGAGTTGGTGGAGGTGGGACAGGTCCTTAATGAGGGCTTTACTACAATGTTCACAAGTAAGATCCTGACGTTTGGGAGGACAGTTCTAAACGGGCTTATGTACAACAATAGGACGAAGTTAAAAAAGAGGATGTGCAGGTTCTTCTGAAAAACTTTCGGATAGACAGAGTGGCATGCAAATATTTGGACACCCCCAGGCAAAATTTCTGTTACTGTGAATAGCTAGGCGACTAAAAGATGACCTGATTTCCAAAAGGCATAATGTTAAAGATGGCATTACTTTAACACTTTAAACAAGATTGTTTTTTTTTTATTTCCATCTTTTACAGTTTCAAAATAACAAAGATTGAAAAGGGGCTAAAGCAAAAGTTTGGTCACTCTGCATGGTCAGTACTTAGTAACACAACCCTTGGCAAGTATCACAGCTTGTAAACGCTTTCTGCTGCCAGCTAACAGTCTTTCAATTCTTGTTAGGGGGATTTTGCCCATTCCTCCTTGCCAAAGGCTTCTAGTTCTGTGCGATTCTTGGGCCGTCTTGCACGCACTGCTTTTTTGAGGTCTATCCACAGATTTTCGTTGATGTTTAGGTCGGGGGACTGGGAGGGCCGTGCTGAAACCTTCCGCTTGCGCCCCTTGAGGTATTCCATTATGGGTTTTGAGCTGTGTTTAGGATCATTATCCAGTTGTAGAAGTAATTCTCTTTTCATCTTCAGATTTGTTAGACAGTGTGATGTTTGCTTCCAAAATTTGCTGGTATTTAATTGAACTCATTCTTCCCTCTACCAGTGCCATTGGCTGCAACACAAGCCCAAAGCATGATCGATCAACCCCTGTGCTTAACAATTAGAGAGGTGTTCTTTTCACGAAACTCTGCAACCTTTTTTTCTCCAAACATATCTTTGATCATTGCGGCTAAAATGTTTTACTTTAACTTCATCCATCCACAGGACTTGTTTACAAAATTTATCAGTCCTGTTTCGATGTTCCTTAGCAAACCGTTGACGCTGAATTTTATGGTGACGACGCAGGAATTGTTTTCTTCTGATAACTTTTCTATGAAGGTCATATTTGTGCAGGTGTTGCTGCACGGTCGAACAATGCACCACAACTCCAGATTCTGCTAAAACTTCCTGATGGTCTTTTGCAGTCAAACGGGGTTTTTGAGTTTCATTTCTAGTTATCAGACGAGAAGTTCTCTCGGAAAGTTTTTTTGGTCTTCCAGACCTCAACTCGACCTCCACGAGTCCTGTTAACTGCATTTCCTAATTACATTACGAACTGAGGAAACGCCTACCTGAACACGCTTTGTTATCATCTTATACCCTTTTCCTGGTTTCTGTGCATCATCTATTCATTTTCAGAGAGCAAGATAGCTGCTTAGATGATCCTGTGGCTGCTGATTGTTGGGACAAAGTTTGAGGAGTCAGGGTATATATAAAGCTTTGAAATTTGCATCACCTGACCTTTCCTAACGATGACTGTGAACAAGCCATTGCCCTAACAAACTAATTAAATTTTGAGACCTTGTTAAAAGTTATCTCAGCGCTCAAGTCTCTTGGGGTGCCCACAATTTGCATGGTGCTCCTTTCTTTTCTTTTTCACTCTAACATTGTACAAAACAAAACAATACACTAATCTTGTTTAAAATGTTGAAACGAATATTTCATCTTTAACTTAATGAGATTTGGAGATCAGCTCATCTTCTACTCAATTAACTATTTCCAGTAACAGAAGTTTTGACCAGGCGACCCCAAACGTTTGCATGCCGTTGTAAGTCCTCGTCTGTAGTTTGCGAGAAACCCCGGGTTACTATGGGAAGCGGAGAAAGAGATTGCTGCACTCTTGCCGATTATCTTTGCGTTATCACTGCCGTACATGTAGTATCAGGGGATTGGAACATGGAAATATTATCTCTTTATCAAATCAGGAGAACCTGATTTGGGAGAGTCTGAATGGCTTTCGGAGAGGCAGGACATACCTTACGTTCCTGGTACAATTCTGTGAATATGCGACAAAAATCATTGGTAAAGGTAGAAAAGTTGATCCAATATAAATAGGTTTTTATAAGACATGGCATGACCATTCATAACGACAGAAGGCTTGGTATAAAGGTAGAGTTGGCTGAGGGATTCCGGACTGACGCCTACAGAAGGCAGGCTGTAGTTGCGGATGAAGCGTTTTCCCCCTGGATGTTGGTGGCCAGTGGTGACCTGGCCAGTGGTGAACGGTTTGAGACCCGCGGCTTTCTGTGTTTTTATGAATGATTTGGATGAGGAAGTCGAAGAGCGGTTTATTGTATTTGTAATGATGTGGAGTTTGTTGGAATTATGAATAGTATAGAAGGTTCTCACATATTATAACAGTACAGTGACAGGATGCAGAGCAGCGCTAAGAAGTTACAGATGGTGTTCAACCCGAAAGGTATGTGAAGTGATTCTCTTTAGGAGACTGGATTTGAAGGCAGAGGTATGACATGCTCGTGTCAACCGAGAGCCGCACGTTAGCACTTGTTCCACAATAGAAACAGAGTGGTGAGACTCTCTCCAATAAGGCGAGGGACGCACATCGCTACGAGACCACAATAGCCACTGAGTGGTGCACTAAGGAGCAGAGGAAAGTGTGATTGACAGTTCCGCTTGACCACATCCGCTGTTCTGCACATACCTATAGTGACGATTGCCTTATGAAAACAGGTTGAGTGAACTCGGCATTTTCTCCTCGGAGCGACTGAGAATGAGAAGTGATCTGATAGAGGTGTATAAGATGATGAGAGGCATTAATCGTGTGGATAGTCAGAGGCTTTTTCCCAGGGCAGAAATGGTTGCCACAAGTGGGCACAGGTTTAAAGTTATTAGGATTAGGTTCAGAGGAGATGTCAGGGGTAAGTTGTTTACTCAGTGGTGAGTGCATGGAATAAGGCTGCCGGCAACGGTGGTGGAGGCGGATACGATAGGGTTTTTAAGAATATTTTGGATAGGTACATGGAGCTTAGAAAAACAGAGGGCTATGGGTAAACCTAGTACTTTCTTTAAGCTGGGGACATTTTCGGCACAACTTTGTGGGCCGAAGGGCCTGTAATGTGCTCTATGTTTTCTCTTATTCTATGAAAGACAACATACCTGAAAGCAAATCAGGAGAGAAACAGACAACTTCGTGGCAAATAATACAACAGCCTGAAAACCTGCAGAATGTTCACAAATTTTACTTGTTACTTTTGTTCACACAAAGAGTCGATGGCGAAATAGTAGTAGAATTGTGGCAGTTTTGAGAATACTGCATCGCACGTCATGGGTATGGGGTGGTCAGGTCATTCACTGGCAGAGGTCAGGTTCCTGCCAAATGGCCCATGGATGCGCTGGAAAACGTTGTTCTTCAAACTGTCCACAGCCCTCGCTCTTCTCCCACGGACACGGTTCCTTTTTGACGATAGGTCTCTGGAATCTCGCTGTGGATCATTTAAAGTGTTTGGAGGAATGTGTGCAGTGTATTTTATTTTAACACATGTCAGCTGTCAATGTGATTTCCAACACGCAAAGCGCCCGGAATGACTGGAACGAACGAAGGAAATGAATGAACGAATGTTCGCCTTTAATAAAGAGGTGTTCTCCATTCCACCACTAGACCAAACTCCTTCTCTCAATTTCAGAAGCGAATGTGCGCTGTCAAATGTTACAAAATAAATCGAATTCAATATGAATGCCTACTTTAAAAGCAACACAGATATAAAAAGTATCCCATTTCAATAGCTGAAGCCAGGTATCATGGAAAATAACATGCAAAATTCGAATCATATTTTGTTTCAAAGTACATAGATTGCAGTGTCCCTTGAGGAGCCAAATTAATGACACAGTGAAAGGGTGAGTAAAAATAGTTTTCGTAAGTGTCTGTGCAGTTGGTTGTCACTAATATTCCTGACGTGATAGCCATACTAATTGCCTCAGTGGAATTGTTCTCACCTCAATAAAAGTCTGCTAAACCGACCACCAGTCCATCTGAGCAGCTGAAACGCTCCGTACAACTGAACGCTGCTTCTGATGGAATATGGGATACCCGGCGATTTACTACATCGCGGCCATTTTCTATCCCACGCTTGTAGCGGTTGGTGTCCCCGGTAAGATCCCGGAGCTGGTTATTTTATGTATGGTGCCGTTGTCTTGCTGTTACTCTGCTGCGGTATCCGCACTGCTACTAAGCAAAGATGCTGCCATTGGCTGAAACGTGTTTCCGGAATGGAGGATTCAGGCATTTTTTTCATATTTCAATTGCAATGTTTTCTTCTTTTGTCAATTAAGTTGGTCCAAATATTGTCACCGTTCCATAATTTCACTTCGCTAGGCTTTCTGAAGTGATGCTGGTCTCTGCATTTCCATGCCCGAGTTTCTATCAGTGCAGACAATTCGCCCTTATAACAACGTGGTAGCTTGTTCAAATCAAGGTCCAGTATATTTTCGACACGTAGGTCTGCTCTTCTGTAAGTCAGTAAATGAGAACTCGTGCTTTATATCTCCTTAACTCCACTTTGTCACCGCTACAAACAATCCTTTCAGCTATTTCACCTGTAATAATGGAAATGGCGTTGTTTACAGGAGCGATTGACTGCTGACAGTTACTTGAGTCGCGGAACTCGGATGCCTTGCTGTAAGCTGTCGGAAAGATCACCAATCCACTGACAGTGGCATCCGTCATTGTGCTCCAGCCGGAATTCAGCGACGGATACCACACACGCTGGATTTCCACTTTCCACTTCCAAGCAGACCATTCCCCCAAGAGCATCGGTAGAGTGGAGGCATTCCGGGAGCTGACGGTATTTCTATTTTGTTTTCAAATTTCTTGCAGTTAACGGCGATTGTGATCCTTTCTCGGGGAAAATGCGGACTCTCCAAATGCATCACCCGTTACTTGGTTGGAATGGCAACAGCGGATCTGATGGTCGTTATCGTTGTTGCTTTAGTAGAACAGACCAACAATATCTACATTTATTCTAGATACCTGCTCATCACTCCTGTATGCGCTCTGACACTTGTACTTGTGGCTGTGACGCGGGACTGTTCTGTTTGGTTCACGGTCAGTTTTACCTTCGATCGCTTCATTGCAATATGTTGCGAAAGCTGCGAAAGCGATACTGCAACGAGAGAACAGCAAAGGTGGTTATAGTGAGCTGCGGAAGATGTGTCCCGTTATACTTTGCTATTGAACCTTACGTCATCATTGACAACATGCCATGGCGGTGCACCGGCACGTATGAATACGCTACTTCACCCGTATGGAGAGGATACGAGTTACTGGACAGTATTTTAATACCATTGCTACCAATCGGCTTAATTCTAGTGTTTAACGGGTTAACTGTGAGACATATCGTTGTGGCAAATAGAGTCCGCAGAAGGCTTCGGCACAGCAGTGATAATCAGAAAGATACCGAGGTGGAAAACCGCAGAAAATCGATGATTTTGCTGTATTCTATCTCAGCTGATTTCATATTGTTTTGGATGACCAATGTAGCCCATTCCTTGAAATGGCAAGTGCAAAACTATTTTTACGAGGACAGATATTTGAGTTCCCCGGTATACATCTTTACAGTAATTTGGGTTCATGTTGCAAATTCTCAGCGTCTGCACCAATGCTTGTATCTATACACTGACACAGAGGAAATTCAGAGAAGAACTGAGGAATGGAATAAAGTACGTATTTACATTAAATGGCCATCTGTCTAGATAACGCCCGCGTCTAATGGCAGTTCAGCGGAGTTTTAAAATAAAGCTGTATTACAATGAACAGGTCTGCCAAATATGTCATTATCTCAAACAATCATATGCCTGGTGATCATGAAATTGCAGAACTGGCGGAAGATTGCTGACTTCATGCAGTTCAGGTTGGTAGCAGCACAAACGTTCAATGCTGCTGGCGTGATTGTTACGTTGGTTGAAGTACGTTCCGAACTGTCACAAGGGAAGGAATTACTTCAGGACTTGCCGTGTTTTATATGTTTGAAAATGGACTGGGTCCGGTAACAGACTGTAAAGGGAGTCCGATGGCAAACCAGGGATAGTATCGCAGATGCAGAAAGGGAGGACAACGTGGAGAGTTCGTTTGTTAATAGTCTGTGAAACGAATACAGAAACATGAAGGAGTATTTATTTAACATCATTTGGAGTATTCTGTACAGCCGCCCACCAGATTAAAAAAAAAGCGCAACCGGAGCAGTGTGAACTGATCAGGAAGCGGATGTTGGATATGTGCCATGTTATCGGCACGGGCAGCTGAAACTTCGCTAATATTCTTTGGAATCTCCCCAGGGTAAAAGGTTTAGGTATTGCATAATATTTCAGTTGTGTCCAGGAAAGATTCATGTCACTACATGAAGAAAAGCGGATTAGCGAACAGTCCAGACAGGATCTAACATTAGTAAAGGAAACGGGTCAGGTGACAGATCTCTTCGCGAGTCAGTATTTCAGAACGATAAGACAGAATTCCCCTCTATTTACTTGCACAGGGATAGGGCAAGAGAGCATGGGATATGTTTAATTGAGGGTCTGCGACGTATGGTGCTTCCTGACAGGAGCTTGGGAACCTACATTGGGAAATGATGCACTCAAGGAAAGCGCAACAGATATGTGGAGATTTTTTCGGGAGCACCGACATGGGGGTCAGTATAGGCTTGCCTCTTTCAGGCAGGGACATAATGATAGCGTAAAGTTACCCTGGGTGACAAGAAAATTGGAGCAATTCCAGAAGAAGAAACAAAGATACTTAAAGATTTAGGAAGAAAGGATCAAATAGGGTTATGGCCAGTCGCAATGCAGACAAGAAAGGATTTCAAAATGGAATTTAGAAGAGTCAGAAGGGGACTTGAGAAGGATTTGGCGAGTTGCACTGCGAAGAACAGTAGCAGACGAGAGAGTCTGTGGGCAAATCAGAGAGAAAAGAGGAAATCTTGTGTCTGGAGTCCAAGGAGGCAGTGAAGCTGAATACATTGATGAATGTGAACACAGCGAATAAACGTCAAATATGCTGGAACATGCCGCCGCTATGAAGGAGAATGCGCTGGAAACTTGGAAAACATTACGATAGATGATTCCCCGGTGCCAGAAGGGATATAGTCCAGGTAATATGGGAAAGCAAGCCAAGGTGTTCCTAAGTTTTTGGAAAGGATATTTGTGTCTTCCCTGGCCACGGATTTAGAACTAGAAGATTGGGGGGTGGCAAATGTTATTCCATGTTTCGAAAGATAATAGAGAGATTTATTTGAATTATAGACCAGTGAGTCTTACGTCAGTAGTGAGTAAACTATTGGGGAGGATTATCAGAGAGGATATTTATGAGTATTTAGAGAAAAGCTGTCTGGTTATGGTGAGTCAGCATGGCATGTTGCCCTTCATGAGCCAGACTGAATTATTTGAAAATGTGAAAAAAAAGCAGGCAGAGGCATCAGGACAGTGGATGTGCGTGTATTAATTTTGGTAAGGCGTTTGATCCGTTCCCCAGAGTAGACTCATTCAGAAAGTCAGGAAGCATGGGATCGATGGAATTCTGGCTGTGTTGATTCGGAATTGGCTTACCAACAGAAGGCAGATGACCAGAGTGAATTCTGGCTGGAATACAAAGGGCAGCCGTATTCCTCAAGGAGGGTCGGAATGCTGGTACAGAATACAACTCTATTTGAACTCTGCAGTTACAGTGCTTCGAGAAATAGGGAGGGCTGAGGGAAAGAAAAACGATCCAATCTGACCACCCAGCAGCAGCGGGATAAGTTATGGAATTAGGGCTGGCGACGTAAGCAAATCGCTGAGCTATTGACTGAAACAGCACTGCTTCGCTGCTTTTTACATATTACAGGGCAGATACTACAATGACTTCAAAGCAGTATTTCCCAATGGGACTCTACAACTTAAAACCAGCATTTCAAAGTGTTCTGCTGCAGTTTTTGCTCATTAAAAGCACCATCCTTCCAACATACCAATTCCAAATTCCCAGTTCAAGTACACACTGATTTATCCAAATGCCTATTCACCTCTGAACTGTGGTTTTATCGCATCGTGTGTAGAAACGCTCATAATTAGACACCCTTTAACAGTGAATTCACGTGGTCAGTATGGAATCCGTGTCTCGCTCTGAAATCAAAAATATTTGAAACATACAAAAGTGCACAAATTGAAAACGCAGCGAAAACAAAGCAAACATTTGGGCTCACACTTCTCTTCCTGCAAAACCATCGCAAGCAAATGGGGAATACAGAATAAAAAACTTCCAAAGCAAAATGCCTTGGCATGTATTCTAATGAACTTAGGAGAGTAAGATGTTGGGAGCTCAGTCTGATATACATTAACATTTTATAGAATTCTGGAAAGATACGCAGCCTTCGAATTTCATATTTCCGGGAAATCACTTCTCGCAAGGTGACACTCTTTTTTTTGCCATGTGTATGGTGAAAAAGAAGATTAATTCAATTCAATCCCCCAACACAAACTAAAGAAACACACGACTCACATAAAGACATTTATGGCCGTAATCTTTCTCTTACTCTTTCAGTTGAACTCACTTATGTCCAAACCTCGTGCTATATTTTAAATCAGCAATGCAATCATAATTTCAAAATACCTGTATTCCAGAAAATTATATCATCTAATTTATTCAGCAGTTAACAAATGCCATCATACAGCATTTCATAAAGTCTTTCGATTCCAAGACAAACAGACGCAGGAAGTATAGTGCATGAGTTAATATTCAACACAATTAAAACGTGACGTCTCCACAACTCCAAGCGTCCAACGACTGCCAAGGTTTCACACCTCCAATTTCTGACCTAGAACAAGATTCGGATTAAATTAACCCTTTTTTGTATAGCATTGGGGCTAATAATCACCATTACCACCGCTGAAGCAACAGATTTGTTCACTGAACTGGGACAACTGTCACACACACCTCCAGCACGGAACTACTGTCTTTACCGTCTTTCTGAAGGAGTGAAGGTATATTCCTGTAGTGTGATACCCCCTTTATCATCTCACACCTGCGCTTCCACATTCACATGACATAACCATCTATTTTATTCAGTCTCCATCCTTCAGTGTGTGTAAGGGCAGAGGGATCGAACAGTATCAACGACTTTCTAGATTGGTCGTTGCTGTCAGACACTAGATCTAACTCAGGCATACAGACAGCGATAGGGAAGCACTGCACAGAAACAGGGCTTTCAGCCCGGCAGCGCCATGAGAAATTATTTAAACTGTCTACTCCCATCGACCTGAACCCGGACTAAGTCCATCCATATCCCTCTCATATGCGTACATCTCCAATCATCTCTTAAACGTTGACATCAAAATCTCAATTACCACTTGCGTTGGCAGCTCTGTCTACACTCTGACGACCTATGTCTACCGCTAATTAGGGAACAATGTCTGGTAAATCATTTGTTGCTGGGTATGGTTCCCTTTTTGGCTGTACAGCATCCAACATAAGGTACCTATAAGATCATTAGCTAATTAGTCTTTTAAGATCATTAGTCTTTTAATTCCTTCTAATCTATACCCCTATTTACCTATCCCTTTACTCCATCAATCCTAGATTGGGTGTTGTGTAATAACCCTGATCTTATTCAGGAGCTTAAAGTAAAGGAACCCTGAGGAGGTAGCAATCATAATATGATTGAATTTTTACTGCAATTGGAGAGGGAGAAGCTTCAGTCACATGTATTAGTCTCGCAATGGAGTAAAGGGAATTACAGAGGCGTGAGAGTGGAGCTTGCTCAGGTGAATTGGAGAAGGATACTGCAGCAATGACAGCTGAACAGAGATGGCTGATGTATCTAGGAATAATACAACCCTTTTAGTGTGGTTGCACTTTTCCGTTCCTCAGCTCCACCCATATGGCTTCAGTAGACAAACCCTCAGGGCTGGCCTGTCCACGCACAGCTGTGATATTTTCCCTGACTAGTAATGCTATTCCCCCCGTTTTCATTCCCCCCCCCATCTTGTCTGAAAGAACGGAACCCCGGAACATTAAGCTGCTAGTCCTGCCCCTCCTGTAACCAAGTCTCACTAATAGCAATAATGCCGTAATCCCACGTGCTAATCCACGCCCTACACTCATCTGCCTGACCTACAATACTGCTTGCATTAAATAGATGCACCTGAGAACATTTCTATCACGTACAAACCTTTGATTTCTGTCTACATGTAGTCCTCGCATGACCGTTATCCTCCTCCACCTCACTATCTGCTCTAAAACTCTGGTTTCCCACCCCCTGCAAATCTAGTTGAAACTCCCCGGAGCAACACTAGCAAATATACCCGCAAGGAAGTTAGTCCCCCCTCCAGTGCAGATGCAACCTGTCCCGTCAGAACAGGTCAATAGACAATAGACAGTAGGTTCTTGAGTAGGCCATTCGGCCCCTCTAGCACCGCCATTCACTGTGATCATGGCTGATCATACACAATCAGTACCCCGTTCCTGCCCTCTCCCCATATCCCTTGACCCAGCTAACTATAAGAGCTCTATCTGACTCTCTCTGGAATGCATCCAGAGACTTGGCCTCCACTGCCTTCTGGGGCAGAGCATTCCACATATCCACCACTCTCTGGGTGAAAACATTTTTCCGCACCTCTGTTCTAAATGGCCTACCCCTTATTCTTAAACTGTGGCCTCTAGTTCTGGACTCACCCATCAGCGGGAACATGCTTCCTGCCTCCAGCGTGTCCAATCCTTTAATAATCTTACAGGTTTCAATCAGATCCCCTCTCATCCTTCTAAATTTCAGTGTATACAAGCCCAGTCGCTCCAATCTTTCAACAGATGACAGTCCAGCCATCCCGGGAATTAACCTTGTGAACCTATGCTGCACTCCCTCAATAGCAAGAATGTCCTTCCTCAAATTTGGAGACCAAAACTGCACACAATACTCCAGGTGGGTCTCAGCAGGGCCCTGTACAGCTGCAGAAGGACCTCTTTACTCCTATACGCAGTTCCCCTTGTTATAAAGGCCAACATGCCATTAGCTTTCTTCACTGCCTGCTGTACCTGCATGCTTGCTTTCATTGACTGATGTACAAGAACACTTAGATCTCGTTGTACTTCCCCTTTCCCTAACCTGACTCCATTTAGATAATAATCTGCCTTCCTGTTCTTGCCACCAAAGTGGATAACCTCACATTGATCCACATTAAACTGCATCTGCCATACATTTGCCCACTCACCCAATCTGTCCGTGTCACCCTGCATTCTCATAACATCCTCCTGACATTTCACACACTGCCACCCAGCTTTGTGATATCGGCAAATTTGCTAATGTTACTTTTAATCCCTTCATCTAAATCATTAATGTATATTGTAAACAGCTGCGGTCCCAGCACCGAACCTTGCGGTACCCCACTGGTCACAGGCTGCCATTCCAAAAGAGTCCCGTTAATCGCTACTCTTTGTTTCCTGGTCCCAACTTCCCGGGAACAAAGCCCAATTGTCCAGATACATGAAGCCTCCCTCCTGCACCAAACCCTTAGCCACGTATTCAGCTGCACTATCCACACATTGGTATTTACAGGGACTTTACTCCTGATGCTGGTCCCGGGACACGATCCGTTTTGCACACCCGGAGCGGAACCAGAGCAGATCCTCAGACACTGGTTTTCGTCCCAGGTCGCGAAAGAAAGGATAAAGTTTCTCCGTTAATTTATTCCCAGTATAGGTGTGGAGATGCGACTTGGTCTCCGCGTATTAAAATGAAACTGTCCCATAATCGTAACTGAGATAAACTCCCACCCACCCGGAGATGGGATTGGCAGGGAGACGGGACTCAAGGGAGATGAGAACATCGAAAACGACACAATCCCAATGTAACCCGTCATCAACCCGCCCGATGATCCAGAATCCGGTCTCCGGACTCAGTCTGACAGCTCCCTTCCTCTCCACAGACTCTGCGGCGACTCGCAGACTGCAGACCCGATTCCACAGCCCCTCCACCTCCCAGTAATGTCACCCGATGAGAATCCCTCCGATCCCAGCACACAAGGCCAGTCTGTGAATCTCTTCCCGGTGTCAGGGAGATTCCTTCAGGTCCGGGACCATCTCACACTCTTCCGATTCTCAGATACCTCGAGCCGCAGATGCGTCGTTTCCACATTCAGGGTGACAGAGACTGAGGGGAGAAGTTGAGAATTAGAGAGTCCCCGGGGACTGGGAAGAGACTCGGGCAGCGTGGTCCCGAGGGTTGGGGGGAAGACTCAGACAGCGCCGCCCCAGGGATCGGGGAGGGGGTGCGGGGAGACTTCGGCAGCGCGTCCTTGTGACCGGTGGAAAGACCGCTCGTCCGCAGGCCAGTCAGGTAGTCGGATGGCCAATACGAACTTTTCACGTGGTTTGACCTGACGAAAGCGGAAGGACAACAAATGTCTCCACAAGGGTTTTCTGCCCGACGGAGAGCAGAGATTTCCGGATCAAACTGACACAAAATGCTGGAGGAACCGAGCTGGTCAGGCAGCATGTGTGGAGAGTGATAGAGAGTCTTCGTTTCGGGTAGATATCTTCCATCAAGGTAAGAAATAAATAGAGGAGATCGACAGCAGAAACAAGTGCGGGGAAGGGGTGAGTAAATGGATTTAAACAGGAGGTCACAGAGCGTCTTCGGCCCAATTTGTTCATGCCGACCAACTTGCTTTAATAAGCTAATCCCATTTGCCCATTATTACTTTCCACCTTTCTTAAACACGTCCTTGGCAAGATGTATTTTAAAACATTGTCACTGTACCCACCTCTACAGATGATCAAGGGCTCATAGTAAATTTAGATAACCCTCTTCACTGTCCACTATACCATGAATTTTAGTGTCTCTCAAAAACGTACCAACTGTGTCACTAACATTCTCATCCAAATCATTAATAAGAATGACAAAAACCGCGGCCCCAGCACCGACCTCTGCAGGTCACAGGCCTCCAGTCTCTCTGTTTAAGAGACACTTGGACAGGCAAGGCACAGAAGGAGACTGACCTAATGTCGGCCAATGGGATAAATGTAGATGGGTAAATAGGTCATCACAGAGGTGATGGGTCGTACGGCACATTTCTATGCTGTACCACAATGGCTCTGTGAACTGAATGGCTAAGAACCCCCAAACCCCCTCTCCCCACCCCACGGGTGCTGAGAATCCCAAACAGACAGTGACACCTCGGAAAGAGGAAACATCCTCTCTCTATCCTGCATGTTGAGCCCTGAAAGAATTTTGTGTTTCCCTGAGATCTCCTCTCTTTCTTCTGAACAGAGAACATAGAACATTACAGCATAGGAACAGGCCCTTCATTCAATGTTAACATTCGTTTGTGAGTATGAAGTGTGAAGTGGGAGAGCGTGAAGGTTCGAGACAGTAAAGGAGGTGATAATGGGAACCAGTAGAGGAGCGATGATTGGCAGATTGAACCAGAACCAGATGGGGGAGGGGTGCAAAGCCTGTAGGTGAACTGTTTGTGTTGAGCTAATGAGAAGCTGGAGGAGGATAAAAATGGAGATGAGTATCCCTTTTTCCCCTTTCCCACAACCCCATCACTCGCAGCCCCTCATGGCGAAAGGGGATGAATTTGCAGGGACCCTTAAGCAACACGGGTTCCGATGGAGGGTTTCAATCCCAACTGTCAAAAGTTTACTCTTTTCCATAGATGCTTCCTGGCCTGCCGAGTTCCTTTATCATTTTGTGTTTGTGGCGCAGCTTTAAATATATTCAGTTATTTGCCTCCACACCTGTCTGAAGCAGATTCACTATCCTGTGGAATTTCTCCTGTTATGAATGTACCACAGCTCTGAGGGGCCGAAGGGGCGGGAGCAGCCCCCTCCTTCTGAAGAATCGCAAGAGCACTATTAATTTGGGTCTCGGACCCAGGCACATGAGAGACAATGTAATGGTTTTGGCCAGGGCTCTTAGAGACACCTGTGCTGAGGGCATGACCCTGCTGCGTGACAGCTACCACGGATATGGACACCCTCGGGCAATGTGGGGGTGGGGATTGCATCACCCTACTTTGATGGACATCTACAACCCTGCGAGTCAAGATAAAAGGGGACTGCAAAAGGCGGTACCCCAGAGAGACGCACCAGAAGGACTCGATCGCTCAACGCTCCCGTGATAGCTGGAAGCCAGTCAAAAGCCACGTGCGCTCCGTAACTTCTCTGCCTGGGGAGCGGGTGGCTGATAACACCGAGAAGGACTTCGAACTAACAACGGGGAAACAACGCTCCCCAGATTCAACGGTGATGCTTCGTCAAAGACCCGGGCAAGTTTTCCCGTTTCTCCTCACTCTCTCTGAAACATGTGAAACCCAACGATTCCCCAAAAAGACTGAAGCCTGCAGACTTCTGAGTGACTTTTATATTTCCAACGAACAATATATTATCCCCTAGACAACAGTCGAAATTATTTCTTAATGATGATTATTGCTATACCCGCACTTTAGATTGAGTTTTGCCGATGTACATGTTCCGAATGTTTGTATTAACCTTACTTTTGTGCCCCCCTTTATGAATAAAACGTTCGAAAATAGTGCCATCAGACTCCAACGGACCTCTCTCTCTTTGCTGGTGAGTTATCCAGTTACGGGATACGTAACACTCATCATCTCTGTTATAAATGGACACTCTCCAGTCGGAGGATGTGCCATCTGCTCCTACACTCACCAACTATAGGAAACATCCTCTCAACTGCAACTCTCTCCGGATAGGTTTCAGAAAGATCTGCCGAGACCCTTCTCAGGATCTGTGTAGCTTGGATTACCAGCATCTGCAGATTTTTTCGTGTTTGATTTTTAAAGCAGAAGATGATAGGTAAACTTCTTGATTAGTCAGGGCGTCAAGTTATGTGGAGGAGGTGGGAGAACAGGGCTGAGAAGGATAATAAATCTGCCATTCTTCTGAAGTCCAGTGGGTACAGGGCCAGAAACATCAAACACTCCTCATATGTTAACTCTTTCATTCCCGGATCTTTCCACAGATGCTGCCCGACCTGCTGACTTCATCCAGCTTGTCTCAAACTTATTAATAACATTCCGGTAATACGGTGAACACAACTGCACACAATACTTCAAATTTGGCCTCACCAATGCCTTATACAATCTCACCATAATATTCCAATTTTGTGGCACACCACTAGTCACAGGCCTTCACTCAGAAAAGCAATCCTCCACTACCACTCGCTGATTTCTTCCATTGAGCCAATGTCTAATCCAATTTACTACCTCTCCATGCGACCTAGCGACTGCATCTTTCTAACTAACCTCCCATGCGGGACCTTGTCAAAGGCCGTACTCAAGTCCATGTAGACCACATCCAGTGCCTTCCCTTCTGAAATGTGTTTTCTATCTCCTGCTATAGTTTGTAATCCACATCCCGATGCAGTTTGGAGGATTGTATATAACTGCCATTAGGTTCCTTTTACACTTCCCATTTCTGTACTCAACCTATAGAGACTCTTGGTATTCTGATCCAATCCATCCTTTTCCAACTATTTAATATTATTTCTTGTACACAGGGACACACCACCTGCTCTGCCTATTTTTCCAATACACCGTATGTCCTTGGATATTCTACTCCCAATGGCAGCCATCCTAGTTTCAGCGATGGCCACAACGTCATACTTGCCAATCTGTAGCTGAATTTAAAGATTGTCCATTTTATTTCTTACGTTACGTGGATTCACATACAACATTCTCAGCCCAGTATCTGTCGCTTTCTGTTTTAACTGCACCACGCCTCAATTGTACTGTAACACATGGCACTGGCTGTGATTATGCCTGATCTGCTGCTTGTCCGTTTTATCATCTCTGTTGCACGCTATCTTTGATTTATTTCTGATTTCCCCTTCCTCAGCCCTATCACTCCGGTTTCCACCCCCTACCAAATTGGTTTAAACCCTTCCTAACAGCTCTTTTAAACCTACCTGCTAAGTTATTGGGTCCTTTTGGTGTAACCAAAAGGTGTAACCCTATTATTTTTTGTGCAGGTCGTACCTCCCCCAGAAGTTACCCAATGGTCCAGGAACTCGAAGCACCAGTCTCCCAGCCAGGCATTAATATACCTGATCATGCTATTCTTGCGCTCTTTGGCAAGTAGCACAGGCTGCTATCACGACGTTACTCCCCCGACTGTGACGTCAGTGAGTGTATGTCCGCATCACAGTTCTCATACTAAAGATACTTTAATGCTGGAGAAAATGAAGTTTGTGATATAATGTTTATAAATGATGTATTGAATTTTACTGCTCCAACATCTTGTCCTACGGAGGAAATTAAAAATATTGTGAAAGCTACAGAAAGGTATCTTGGAGCAACTGGTTTTAAGTAGGAAGCTATAAATGAACCTCTGATAGGTGGGGTATTTGTACCCCCAGTCTACTTGTGGTGATACACAATGAGATTAAAAATATTGCTGGAGAACGCGAGAAGCCTAAATTCTCACTGTAATACTTTAGGAAGTTATTTCTGATTTGTCAGATTTTTCTGATGTTGTATGCATTCAGAAAACCTGGTTATTTTCAGACTTTATGTTTTATTTTCTGTGCAGGATTTTATTATCGTTAGGCATGACAGGATAGTTGGTAGCGGGGTGTTGCTGCCAGTTTGAAAGGAAAGGGGCAGGGTATAGATTTGTGAATGCGAATGAAAGGTATGTAGCATTTGCAGTAGAAATATTTCATTCAACAAGTAGCTGTATCAAAGTGGCTATTTTTCACAACTTATAGAAAATGGCAGTAGTTGTGCCTATTCTGAAACCAGGGAGCTCTCCGTCTGATATTTCTAGCTATAGGCCGATATCCTTAATGTTTTTTGTATGGGAAGAGAGAGGCGATAGATCATTTTGTAAGAGTGGATTTCGGGAGGGTAGAATGACATTGGATTCAATATTCTAACTGGAAGTTGATATAAGGAACGTACTTTTGATAACAATGTTGCAATAGCAGTATTTGTTGATATTGAAAATGTATAGATCTATGGAATGAAGGACTTTAGATTAAGTTAGGGAAATTAGGAGAGGGGGAAGAATGTCTTATTTCTTTCTGACGGTCTATGCAGGTAGTGGTGGGAGTTACATTCGTGTTTCCATGAGATAGAGAATGGCACTGTTTGTATCAGTTTTTGTTTAATATTCTGATTATTAATTTTTCTCTGAGATAAGTACTGGCGTGGGTAAATTACTATGAACAGATGAAGGAGCTTTCCGGATTAAAAGTAGCCATTTAATTTTTAGTGGCTGCAATTAGCAACTAATAAGTTTGAACTGTAGGCAAATAGATGAATATTTAAGCTTCCAGTAGCGAAACACAAGTTAAGTGTTTTACAAACAGGATTAATAACCCTGTACCTGCGTTGAAATTATATGTTCGAACTCTTGAAGACGAGTCAATGGTAAGATTTCTAGTTTTGTGGATGGAAGATAAGCTGAGCTTGAAGCATTATATCAGTAAAATAACTACTAAATATTAAGGAGCAGTACATATTCAGAGGTGTCTATTTGATTTTCTGGAGTGCTGCATGGAAATCTCTGACCATCTTAATTTGTTTAATTCGATCTGTTTTTGATTATGGCTGGAGCATGGACTGAACACACTGCAGCTGCATCTGGCTCGTGCTCAGGAATTGGCTTTATTCATGAACTGAAGCACCGAGGTGACCGGATATATCACCATGCGGATTACCTGCTCCCTAAACTTTGACTGAGTCACTGCGTAAATAAATGCGTTCGTGCAGCAACTGAAATTCCTCAGCAAATACCCGGCAGAGATAAAGATCCATCCAGAATCATTGAAATTGAAACTTTTTCCTCTGACTTGATAATATATGAAATTTACAACCATTGTCATCCACAGGAGGATGAAGCTGCCAGAGAGGGTGAAGAGTAAAACCACTGACCTCCTCCTGCTCCCAATCTCCGGATCACTGCGGTTTTCTCCCTTATTCTGACCCCTCAGCCTCTTACGGACCCGACTGGCCACTAAAATGTGCCTGACTGTCAAAGCGTTGAGGAGCAGGATCCCACTGAAAGGGATGAAGGGATTTAAAACTGTATCAAGCCAGCTGTAACCTATCCACCCGGGGTCAGTGAAATAATTGCCAATGTATGTACAGAACCACGGTACATTGTCGATGATCACCCAGGGTTCCCTTTATGAAGTAACGAGGAACGTTTTTCAGACAGAACAGTACGCCCATTGTTGTTAGAACCACAACCGCGGTTTTCCCGGTGCAATATTTTGTTTTCAGCTTCTGGCAGCAAATGGCGACAAACCGATCAAAGGAGAAAGTGACGGTGAACCAAACAGAGCAGTCTGTGGCTGTGTACTTCAGTACGTTGACAACACTGCACACAGGTGTGATGCTCAGAAAACTCCACGGGAAGTAATACCCCTTTATTCGATACAGAAGGACCTCGGTGACAACGGCCAGTAGATCCGCCGCTGCCATGCCCACCAGGTAGCGAGTAGTGCAGGAAGAGAGGCCGCACTTTCTCCGGGATAGGATCACAATCGCCACTAAATTCACTGGAGATGGAGATAGAGGGAACGAGGGTTAGGACAGTGAGCATTACTGAACACATTCCTGAGAATTAACACGTGATTGGGTTTCAACTAAAGATCAAGAGTGCTAGAGTCTGTGAACAGCTGCTAATCTAACATCAGACACCAGTCACGCTGTCGCTGACCGTGGTCACTAGTTCAGGTGATTAGCGCAATTATTGACCAACAGGAAGTGTGATCCGACGGTGACAGAATTCACAGGAAGACTTGAAAAAGAGGACCAGGGGTTTTCTCTGATCAATACCTCAGAAACAGAAAACTTACAAATGTAAACCCCTCCCAGTCACTTTCCTGGACAGCTGCCTGTCCCTGGCATAGGGAAACTCTGGAAAAGATCCATAAACCCTCCCAATCACCCCTTCTCGGAGAGTTGCCTGCCCCGGCACTGCAACAGGTCTCTAGAAAGTCCCATTAAAACCCTCCCAGTCACCCCTTCCCGAATAGTTACCAGTTCCCAGCACTAGGACAACTGTTGACAAAGTCACATTAAAAATCTCCCGGTCACCCCTTCCCGGAGAGCTGCCTGTTCCCAGCACTAAGACAACTCTCCAGAAAGTCCCATTAAAACCGTACATGTCACCCCTTCCCGGAGAGCTGCCTGCTCGCAGCACAGGGACAAATCTCCGGAAGGTCCCATTAAAACCGTCCATGTCACCCTTTCCCGGAGAGCTGCCTGTCACCGGCACTGGGACAACTCTCCAGAAAGTCCCATTAAAACCGTCCATGTCAACCCTTTCCCGGAGAGCTGCCTGTTCGCAGCACAGGGACAAATCTCCGGAAGGTCCCATTAAAACCGTCCATGTCACCCTTTCCCGGAGAGCTGCCTGTCACCGGCACTGGGACAAATCTCCAGAAAGTCCCATTAAAACCGTCCATGTCAACCCTTTCCCGGAGAGCTGCCTGTTCGCAGCACAGGGACAAATCTCCGGAAGGTCCCATTAAAACCGCTCCGGTCACACCTTCCCAGAAAGCTGCCTGTCCCCGGCACTGGAAGAAATATCCATGAAGTCTCATTAAAACCCTCCCAGTCACCTCTTCCTGGATAGCTACCAGGTCCAAGCACTGGGACAACTCTTGTCAAAGTCACTTTCAAACTCTCCCAGTCACCCCTTCTCGGAACAGTGCCTGTCCCCAGCACTGGATAAATCTGGACATGGTGTCATTGAAGACAACAAGTTCGCGTCGATCAAAGGAGATAGAGGACAGACAGATATTTAGTTCCGCTTGTCATTAAATCCGATAAAAGTCAGTATGTTGAATTGACAGCATCGATATCTCTGTACAATATATTTGTAGATTGATCAAGTTGGAAGATTGTAAAATGATCATAAGCAGGTTCACACCGGTTAACACACAGAAATACCGAACATGAATTGCTCTGTTCACTCACCAGGAACTCCAATGACGGCAATAAACGCGTACAATATTTTCTCCACACTCTTGTACCTATCCAACATTGAGGATAATTTGTCCAGTGATTTCTCCCCCTTCCCCAGCGATCTCTCGGAATGAAATGTTGAAACAGCACCTCCCTGGAGTTTTTAATATCACTTAGCGAGTCCACAGGGACAGATTTCAGCAGAGTTAGAAATAAGGGTTCTTAAAATATCTAGCAAGCCTATTACATCAGACAGGTGCAATTCCTGCGGGGACAGATTGCGGTTAATTTAGTAAATTAATATTTAGAGCCTTTGTGTGAGTTAGTTTGTGTCAAGAAAGGTGACAGAACCTTCCGAGGGATCTTACAATAAAATGTGTTTTCACTATAAATTTGTACTTCAATTGAACCATTTGTCGAATACCTAATACTGAAGTAAAGTATGTCATTGCAGCTTGTGAGATTGCGTTGAATCACCTGCTTTTACCATTCTTTACAAGAGTATAAATTCTTGATGCACTTTGTGCTTTTGGGACTCTACCGAGAGGGTCCCCAACAAAATGGCTATTTCTGGTGATGAATAAACACTTTCGTATCCACGACAGCCGCCAATTTTCTCAGTGACTTAATCACAGTCAGGGGAACCACCCCTAACATGGCCATCAAAGTCAGCAGTCTAGTCGAGGTGTGACTATGTTTTAATGTTATCAACCCGTATGTGTCAAAGTACACAGTAGACAGCTGGAGAGGCGGATGAGAACGTGTCCTGTGTGTGTATATGACTGTGTTCATGCACCCCAAACCTTGTGCACATCCTCAAATCAGCAGACACACCCCAATCTGTGTGCAACCCCGGATCTGTGTGTACGGTGACATCCTTAAACACACACTCAACCCCCAAAGCATACAATACTCCAAATGTGGTCTCATCAACGTCTTATCCAACTCCAAAATAACACCCCATCTCCTGTACTCGGATTCATGAAGTCCAATGTGCCAAAACCTCTCTATACGATCGTATCTACCTGTGAAGCCACTTTCAAGTAATTATGAATCTGTGTTCCCAAATACCTCTATTCTATCGACTCCTCGGGACCCGGCTGCTCATGGTGTCTTCGAGCACCCCCAAATCAGTGCGCACCCCGAATCCAATATTTTGTATATGAAATAATGTTTCTTGATTTTCCAACAGTAAAGCCTAAATAGTGGCAACCAGTTCTGCTGTATTTTCTGAAAAATGGTTGACAGATCGTTTTTTTAGTGTAACCGATAATTCAGGCACAAAATCAGCCACACCAACATGCCCAGTTAAATAATATTTTGATCTTTCTGTAAAAGAGGTTAACATATCATAACAATAGTCATTAATATATTAATGTACAAAAGCTTCCCAGGTATAACAGAATAGTCAGGAATCGTTTTGTCCTAAAATCCTAAAATGAAAGAAAAAAAGGTGGAGTTACTGAGAACGCGATAGTGGGACATATTGTACAATTCAGTAAACCCATAATTCAAACACGATCAGAAGCCTGACATCCAAACCTCAAAACATTCTTAATGTGATGTTTCAACAGTGCTCCAACACACCTTTAATGGATGATCATTTCTTGCCCCCTCAAATTAAACCTCTATGTTAACATTAAGTTCATCCTGCACAATTTCAGCCAGAAAAGCCGAACCAAGAGACGACCTTACTGCTTTACAACACAAACTTAAATCCTGTGCTTGTATCACACCGAAACATTTTAAAGTTGAAGATGAAATTGATCCATAAACCACGCGGACATAATCAAGAACATAGGTAATTAAACAAATATAAATGGTCAACAAAGACGATCTTGTAGAAACCCTAAAATACCCAAATAGACTCTGGAGAATATTTAACGTCCCTTTACATTTATCAGTTCTTTTGCAGATATGATCTTTCCATGTCAGCTTATTGTCCATCCACAATACTGAAAATCTCACCACTGACAAGTCTTCGGGAGTTTGACCATATAATCTTAAATCAAGTGCAGGACTATTAATCCTGTTTATAAAACACATGATTTGTTGTTTTTTTTTGCCACTGAAAGCTGAGCTCCCATCTATTTGCCGACTGCTCGACCTTATTAGTTGTATCCTATAAATACTAAAAATGAAATTTCCGACTCTAATCCATAACTCTCCATCATCTATATAGTAAGTTCCACACCTCAGAAACATATCATTATCATAAAGTCCTTCCTTCCATATATAATATCTGTCTTTTTCAATTTTAAAAATGCAGCTATTACAACATCTGTATTCAGCTGGGCTTTCCAAATATCATCTTCCAAACATAAAACCGAAAACAGCGTTATTCTACCCTTCCTAAATCGCCCCCGTTAAAATGTGAAGTCACCTCTTCTGTCCAAAATATAACTCAAGTTCTCGATTACCATACCTTAACGACACTGGCATATATCCGGAAGGATCAGACGGGGAGGCCCCAGGTTTTAGAATAGGCACTATTAGACCCAATTTCAATGACGACGAAAGATGGTGAAATCTGCAAATGCAATTCAGAAATTTTAATATTATCTCAAGAGAGTTGTCAGTCATGTGTCTGATTAGACAGTAACAGATATCATCCTCTCCTGGAGACGCCAGATCTACCAATCCCTTCCAATATTATCGCAATACGACCTCCAGAAAACCCTTCTCGCCATCTACTCCACTTTCCTCAGCACGGCCTGAGCCTTTTATACTTAATAAGGTTACTCCGCGAGTAATACTTCTTTATATTTCTTTACATTCCTGAACGCCTTATTTCTCTCCCAAATTGTCTCGGCACACTCCTCAGTCCACCATGGTACAGCCTTTCTACTATTAATTCTGTTTGTAATGGGAATCACTTCCAATGCAGTTTGCTGAATAACGTGACATAACCTTTCATTGTAAAAATATAGATCTTCCTCAACATTCTGTAGCAGTTCCAGAACTACTATGAATATTAAATTTCGTACCAATTCATACACACAGGTTGAAAAACTGTTCTACAGTCAAACCATTACCATCAGTCCACAAACAAATCTATGATGAATTATGTGCATTAAAATCCCCCACACCATGCAACCGTTACTAACCGAGAACTACAGATACATTCTAACCAGTCAATAGTATATTTTCCACCAGGGTAGTAAAAGTTAACCACTTTTATACACCTACATTTTGAATAAAATATAAATCACCCCTACGTTTCATACACATTCAGAATTCTATACCCTGCTACTGTCATGGTCCTGAGCGGCAATTTCCCACCTGGCCATTACCTCAGTAATTGGGCCTCAATCCCCTCGTCTAATTCCCAATCATTCCCTGTTCCACTAACTACACACACCTGCTTCCCATCAGTAACTACAGGATAAAAGCCCTGGAATCACAACATGGAACTGCCAGTTCTTTGGTCAACTCTTTATTGAGAAACATCGATTCATGGTTATTTTGGACTCTCAGTTCCAAGTTCTGCATCGTCTCTTGGGTTCTCCACGTGAACCTTGTCTCTGCATAAAGACTCTCTGAGATACTGGCTCTCCGTTCGCTGTGGTGCTAAGGCCAAACGACTCTCCCACGGCGCCTTTTTCCTGCATCTGGGTTCATTCCCAGCCACGTCCTTACGACAGAACGAACTGGCCATAATGAACCCAACGGACATGGATACCGTACAACAGGCCCTCGCCAGTAAGGGCTACCTACTGGGCGCCCATGACCAACTACTTAGGGAAGTCACGGAAAACCTTCGGACGCTGTCCACGAATGTACGGAAGGTCAGTGAGCAGATAGACCGAGTTTCATCTTCCCTTTCCCCGTCCCCTCCAAGAATCCCGACTACCTAAGCCGCACCACGCAGGATGGCGTCGCCCCTGGGATCAGCGACACAGTCCCTTTGAAAGCCATACTGCCCGTGCCCGAACCCTACGCTGCGCAGCTAGGGAGCTGACGGGCCTTCCTGTTACAATGCTGTCTGGTCTTTGAGCTACAACCACGTACCTACGCTTCAGATAAATCCAAAATTGCGTACATCATGGGGCAGTTACGAGGGGATGCCTTGGCTTGGTCAACCGCGATACGGGATAACCTACCAGAGGTTTGTTCCTCCTTCTCGTCCATTGTTGCTGAAATGAGGAAGGTCTTCGAACAATCCCGTCGCGATAAGGATGCCGTTAAACGCTTGCTGACTCTTTGTCAGGGCTCGCGAAGCGTAGCAAGGTATTCCATTGAGTTCGGATCCTGAGCCGCAGACTCAGAGTGGAATGATGAAGACCTACGAGAGGTGTTTCGACAGGGCCTCTCGGACAAGATAAAGGATGAACTTGCAGCGAGGGATGACATGGACTATCTGGACTCTCTGATCTCGCTAGCCACTAGAGTAGATAATCGACTTCAAGAGCGGCTGAGAGAAAGAACCGGTCGCCCCGCTCCTCGGGGAAGCCCACGGTCCACCTTATCAGTCCCAGCCAGCCTCCCTTCCCTAGCCACTCCAGGTGTAGCTCCTGCTCTGACTATCCCCAGCACCCTGCGGGAGGAACCAATGCAGCTGGGACGGAACCAGCTCTCCCCGTACGAACGACTTCGGAGGTGGCGAGCTGGGGATTTTCCTATTGTGGCCAGCCAGGACATTTCCGGGATACCTGCCCTCAGCGGCCAGAAGGGAGGGCTCATCAGTGAAAAAATATAGCCCTGGTGAGCCAGATGTTACTCCCTTCAACCCCCACAGACTCAGGAGCAGATGCTGGCTGGTGGAAATTACCAACGACAGTCTCTGACCCTATCCGCTCTGGTGGATTCCGGTGCCGAGGGCAATCTGCTGGACGAAGACATAGCCTCTCAGGCTGGAATACCACGCGAGCCGCTAACAATCCCCCTGGAGGCCCGGGCCCAGGATGGAAAACGGCTTGCTCGGGTGACCCACTGTACGCCGCCCCTGACCTTGATCCTACCTGGCAACCATCGGGAGGAGGTACGACTCAGACTCATTCATTTCCCTCAAGCCCCAGTAGTTCTAGGGTATCCATGGCTGACTCAACGCAATCCCCACATCGACTGCTCTACCGGCAGGATAGCCAAATGGAGCCAGTCCTGCCACGCCAATTGTCTGCGGTCAGCCCCAACTCTCAGAGAAGCTACCGCGGCCCCGCCTGTCCTCGAACCCCTCAATTCGTCCCGAATCCCCACAGAATAACATGACCTGGGACCGGTATTCAGTAAACAACGGTCCTTTTCCCTGCCTCCGTACCGCCCATATGATTGTGCCATCATATGGGGCCTCGATACCCACCAGTCGCCTTGTTAACCTATCCCGACCGGAGAGAGAGGCCACGGAGAAGTACATCAGCGAGTCCCTCGCGGCGGGCATTATCAGGCCTTCATCTTCCCCGGTAGTCGCCGAGTTCTTTTTTTGTCGAAAAGAAGGACGGGTCGCTTCGTCCTGGTATTGATTACCGAGGCCTAAACAGTACAACACTTAAGAACAAGTACCCTTACCCCACATTAGTTCGGCTTTTGAACTACTGCATGGAGCCACCATTTTCTGGAAGCTGGACCTTCAGAACGCATATTATCTCGACAGGGTGAGGGAGGTGCGAGTGGAAAATGGCCTTTAATACACCTCTGGGCCACTTCGAATACTTGGTCATGCCGTTTGGACTCAGCAATGCTCCCGCCGTTTTTCAAGCCCTCATTAATGAAGTACTGAGGGACTTTATGAATCGGTTCGTATTCGTTTACCTCGATGATATCCTGATATTTTCTAGCACCCCCCACCCCCCGAGAACACGTTCCACATGTCCGTCAAGTTCTCCAGAGTCTATGGGAAAACCAATTATTTGTGAAGGCGGAGAAATGTGAGTTGCACGTTCCTTCGGTCAGCTTCCTGGGTTATATCATCGAGAGCGGGCAGGCGAGAGCAGACCCCGAGAAGATCCGGGCAGTGGAAAAATGGACCAGGCCCACGACCCGCAAACAACTTCAACGATTCGTGGGGTTTGCAAATTTCTACCGCCAATTTATCAAGTACTACAGTGGAGTGGCGGCCTCCCTTGTCTACTACCTCGCCTACTACCCCCTTCTGATGGGACTCTGAAGCTGACACGGCCTGAAGAGGCATTTCACCACCGCTTCCATCCTTGTCCATCCGGACCCAGCCCGTCAATTCATTGTGGAGGTGGACGCCCATGACTTCGGGATAGGAACAGTCCTGACCCAACGATGAAGTTCGGACAAAACCTTCACCCCTGCGCCTTCTATTCTCGCCGACTGTCCGCCACCGAGCGGAATTACGACTTATGGGATCGGGAACTCCTGGCGGTCAAACTAACATTGGGTGAATGGAGGCACTAGTTGGAGGGGGCAGAACAACCGTTTGTGGTATGAACTAATCATAAAAACCTGGGGTACATTCAGACCGCCATACGTTTCAACTCCCGCCAGGCCCGTTGGGTGTTATTTTTCGGACGGTTCAAGTTTTCCCTCACATACTGACCAGGGTCCGAGAACGGGAAGCCGGACGCGCTCTCCCGCCAATACGACTCCAAGGAGGACACTTCCAGCCCAAGGAATATCCTTCCACCATCCTGCATGGTTGCCATCCTCACCTGGGAGATCAAGTGGAAAGTAAAAGAAGCCTAACGGGACGACCCTGACCCCGGCAATGGACCCGGCGATCGCCTGTATGTGCCCGTTTCCGTCAGGTCCCAGGTTCTTCAATGGGGCACACGTTTCGGATCGCCTGCCACCCCGGGAGTGATCGGGAGCTAGCTCTACTGAAAAAACACCTTTGGTGGCCGTCCATGGAGGCGGATACCCGTTCCTATGTCTCGGCATGTTTCATCTGTGCCCGGGGAAAAGCCACCCGCGGGTTCACTTCGTCTTCTACTTGTCCCTTGTCGGCCCTGGTCACACATCGCCCGAGACTTCGTCACCGGTCTACCCCCTTCACATGGGAACACCACCGTACTCACCGTGGTAGACCCGTTCTACAAGTTGGTTCACTTTGTAATCCTCCCTAACCTCCTTTCCTCTCAAGAAACCGCAGGTCTTTTCGTCCGCCACGTCCTCCGCCTCCACGGAATCCCCGTAGACATCGTCTCCGATCGAGGTCCTCAGTTCGTCTCACAGGAATGGGAAGCTTTTTGTTAAGACTTAGGTGCATCGGTCAGCCTATCATCCGGCTTCCACCCCCAGACGAACGGGCAGACGGAACGGGTCAACCAAGATCTGGAGGCGACGCTACGTTGTGTAACGGCAAACAACCCGTCACCTGGAGTGTCCACCTCCCGTGGGTTGAGTACGCCCACAACTCTCTAGTGAGGGCAGCCATTGGAACGTCTCCATTCTAGTGTTCCCTGGGCTACAGACCCCGGCTGTTCCCCGCGCAAGAAGAGGAGATTGCGGTACCGTCGATTCAAGACCGTTTCGATCGGTGCCTTAAGGTGTGGGAGGAGACAGGCACGACCCTACTCAGATCAGAAAAACGTAATAAGAAGACAGCCGACCGACACCGGACTCCGGCGCCGGAGTACCAACCGGGGCAGATGGTGTGGCTTTCATCCAAGGACATCCCGCTGAAGAACGAGCATAGGAAACTCGCCCCTCGCCTCTTGGGACCATTCAAAGCCGAAAGTGTTATCAAACCCGCAGCGGTCTGCCTAAAATTGCCAAGATCCATGCGCATCAACCCGACCTTTCATGTTTCCCAGTTAAAGCCAGTATCCGTCAGCCCCCTGTGTCCCCCGGCTGAGACTCCCCCACCTGTCGTTATCATCAACAACCATCCGGCATACACCGTCCGAAAACTACTGGATGTGCGACGTAGGGGCAGGGGTTTCCGATGCCCGGTAGACTGGGAAGGGTACGGTCCAGAGAGTGTTTTTGGTCCCCCGCTCCTTCATCCTAGACCCGTCCCTCGTCCACGATTTTCGGCAGGCCATCCAGACAGGCCTGGAGGATCGCCTGGAGGCTCCCGTTGAGGGAGGGATACTGTCATGGTCCCTTCTGGCAATCGCCCACCTGGCTACTTTCCTCAGAAATTTAGCCTCAATCACCAAGATTAGTTCCCAATCATTCCCAGCTTCCACTAACTACAAACACCAGCTTTCCATCAGCAAATGCAGTATAAAAATCCTGTCACCACAACAAGGAGCTGCCAGTTCGTTGGTCGACTCCAGTGTTAGTAACCTCGTTTCATGGTTCTTAGGACTACCAATTGTAGGTCTAGCATCGCTCCTGGATATCGACTCCACGCTCGCTACGTTAATAACGCCTCCCAACTCTGCCTCCACGCCCGTGTCCTGCACTTCGGTCCGTCCACCGCCACGCTCGTGTAACGGTTTGCCCATTTCCTAATCTGTCTCTGTCCTTCCCCAGATTCCAAGTCTCTGCAGCACTGCTTGTCCCTTCACCTATCTTCATATCATCTGCAAGTTTGTCCAACAAAGGCAACAATTCTGTCATCCAAATCATTCTTTCTCTGTCTTGGAATTGTGTTCCTCGAAGAAATCCAACATATTTGTTAGCCGAGATTTCCCTTTAAGGGAAGATTTAGCTGTCTTTGCCCTACTTTACCATGTGGCTCCATGTACCCAAAAGCTCGTACTTGTTTTTATTAACTTGTTTTTATAAGTTTCTACAACGCCACAAAAAAAACAGTAAAAAAAGAGGTTTATGTACAAAACAAGCGTATCAAATGTACTTTTCATAACAGTTAAGGAAAATCACCCACAGTAGAATCGTATAAAGATAATTACCACACCACCCTTCCACTCCCCAACTCCATGCAAACCTTACGATATACAGAAAAGTTAATCAGAACGTTTATCAGCACAGAGCTTTATTTATAAAAAGAAGGCATATTGCCTACTACCTGAGCTATAATATATTTACACGTCAAAAAAAAACATAAATCTTAAACGAAAGAAGCTGGAAGTGAGATACGTAAATGCCAAAAAAAAGAGGGATGATCCCTTAATCTAAACGGGAAATATGAAAGTATTCAAGACAAGCTCCCCACAACTTATTGAAACTTTATGTCCGAATTAAGAAGTGAATAAAGAATATTTTCACGGTCTAAGCAGGATGTAATGTCTCTGAGTCATTGAGCATGAGTGGGTGGGGAAACATCTCTCCACCTGAGAAGGACTGCACGTCTGGCCAGAAGAGAGGCAAAAGACAATGTACGACGTTTAGTCGGACTCAGATACGTGATATGTATCATACCTATATGATAGGTTTCAAGTATATGGGATAAAGTTAAAAAGACATCTCTCCAGATTTTCTCCAAGCTAGGACAGGCCCAATACATATGAATAATGGAAGCCTCGCCCCCCCCTTACACTTGTCGCAACAGGGACTAATATCAGGATAGAACCGCGATAATTTAGCTTCAGACATATGAGCTCTGTGTACAACTTTGAAGTGTAAAAGGTAGTTCATCTTTTTCAGCCTTCTATGCAGGATTTCACATTTCAAGACTAGCACAGAAAAGGCATTAGGTGCTTTGAAGATCTTTTCATGGACAATCGATTTGCAACTTTTAAACAACTGTCTGTAAAGTTCATCCTACCCAACCCTCATTCTTCAGATATCTCCAAATTAGAAATTTTATCAACCCTTTAATATCAAACGTTCCTGAGACACCCGATAAAAAGTTGTGGACCAGTTTCTTCGTATGAACACGTCGGGAAAAGGTTTATTATCTACTATTCGAGATACGTTAGCGATTTTGAGGAGAGCCCCCTTTGACAAAATTAATACTGCCTGTAGCATGATTTAAATTTTCCTCTGTCCGACAAGGTTTGGGATTCAATTTTCAAGTCAGTTAATTCAACTTCTTTATGTACTCGCCTTTGCCTTTGACAGCTCGTTCTTAATACCGGGCTCCAACATTTCCCAACGCACACCACATCCAGGCTAACTCACCTATAATTTTCTTTATCCAGGTGCTCTCCCTTCTTAAAGGGTGAAGTGACCTTTGCAATATCCATTCGTCTTGAATGACATACTGATTCTTGAAAGATCATTACTAATGCCCCCATTTTCTTTTCAGCTAACTCGCTTCGAACACTGGGGTGCAGTCTATCTGGTCAAGGCACCTTCAGACCTTCAAACTTCCCACACACTTTCTCTTTATTAACAGTGTTGTAAAGGGAGTTACAGAGACATGAGGGAGGAGCTGACCAAAGTAGATTGGAATGGAACACGAGCAGGGATGACTGCAAAACTACAAAGAATAGGTAGTAAATCTCAAAGATGAAGAAGTATTAAGTATCAGGTAACTGTATTTGACAAGAGAAGCCAAAGACAGAATAAAAAGTGAAAGAAAGGGCAAACAATAGCGCAAAAATAAATAGCAAGTTGGAGTATTCAGAAGGTTTTGATAATCAAACGATATCAATTACAAAGGCAAAAGCGGAGAAAATGAGATATGAGGGAAAGCTTGCCAACAGTACTCAGGACGACTCAGCAATATAAAGAGTAAAAGAGAAACGAGAGTGGATATTGGACCCCTAGAAAATGACACCTGAGAAGAGAAATGTGAGATAAAAACATGGCAAAGGTACTTAATTAGCATTTTGTGCCAGTCCGCACTGTTTAAAATTCTAACTATATGCCAGAAATGTGAGAGTGTTTGGGGAATGGGTACTGTTGCTGTTAATAGACTACCTCTATAAGAATTACATTTCTTTTTACGATCAGAGCCTTCCCATCCCCTCTAATACGCCGATAATTACGAGGTTTACTCTCAGAACCGTTTTTAAACAATGGAACAACATGAGCAATACGCCAATCCTCCGGGACCATCCCCGTTTCTAATGACATTTAAAATACTTCTGTCAGAGCCACTGCTATTTCTACACTAACTTCCCTCAAGGTCCTAGAGATATCCTGCCTGGACCAGGAGACTTATCCACATTTATATTCCTTGAAAGCGCCAGTACTTCCTCCTCTTTAATCGTCATAGTTTCCATAACTTCCCTACTTTTTTCCCTTACCTTACACAATTCAATATCCTTTTCCTTAGTGAATACCGAAGAAAAGAAATTGTTCAAAATCTCCCCCATCTCTTTTGGCTCCACACATAGTTGCCCACCTTGATTCTTAAGGGGCCAATTTTATCCCTCACTATCCTTTTGCTATTAATGTAACTGTAGAAACCCTTTGAATTTATTTTCACCTTACTTGCCAAAGCAACCTCGTATCTTGTTTTAGCTTTTCTAATTTCTTTCTCAAGATACTTTGCATTCTTTATATTCCTCGAGAACCTCATTTATTCCATGCTGCCTATATTTATTGTAGATATCTCTCTTTCACCGAACCAAGTTTCCAATATCCCTTGAAAACCATGGCTCTTCTCAAATTTTTAACCTTTCCTTTCAACCCAACAGGAAGATAAATATTCTGTACCCTAAAAATTACACCGTCAAATGACCTCCATTTCTCTATTACATCTTTCCCATAAACCAAATTGTCCCAATCCACTCTTTCCAAATCATTTCGCATCTCCTCAGTTAGTTTTTCTCCAATCAAAAATCTCTTCCCTGGGTCCGGTCCAATCCTTCTCCGTAATTATATTGATACTAATGACCTTGTGATCATTGGAACCGAAGAACTCTCCAAAACAAGCCCCCTTCACCTGACCTATTTCATTCCCTAACAGGAGATCCAACACTGCCCCTTCTCTAGTCGGTTCCTCTATGTATTGCTGCAATTAACTATCCTGCACACATTTCATAAACTCCAAATTATCTAGCCCTTTTACAGTATAGGCTTCCCAGTCTATTTGTTGGAAATTAAAATCTCCCACAATCACAACCTTGTGCTGATTACAAATATCTGTTATTTCTTTACAAACTTGCTCCTCCATTTCTCACTTCCCATTAGGTGGTCTATAATACACCCCTATAAATGTTACTACACCTTTCCCATTCCTCAAATCTGCTCAAATAGTCTCCCTATACGAGCCCTCTAATCTATCCTGGCAGAGCACTGCTGTAATATTTTCTCTGACAAGCAATGCAACACAATCCCCTCTTGCCTCTCCAATTCTATCACACCTGAAGCAACGAAATCCAGGAATATTTAGTTGCCAATCACACCCCTCCTGCAACCATGTTTCACTAATAGCTACAATTGTTGCATGGACGTGGCGGTGGAACGAACACAAGTGCTGAACACGGGCGCGGATTGCATCCGTAGCGAACGTGGGAAGTGTTCCAAGAGAGTCTTTGCCCGGAGTCTTTATTCTAGCAGATAATTCAGGAATGAGGTTAGACTTAGAACTGATAGCCCTAAGTCCCGTGGAATGAGGTTACTCGTGCACGAGTCGACCAACGAACTGGCACCATCTAGTTGTGGTCACAGGATTCTTGCACTGCCTCGGTTGATGGAATGCAGCTGTTTGTAATTGTTTGATCCGGGGAATGATTGGGAACTAAACCAGGCGGGTAAGGCCCAATTCCTGAGGAGGATAGCCAGGTGCCAGAAGGGACCATGACAGTACCTTTCCCCTTCAATGGGACCCTCTCAGCGATCCTCCAGGACTGTCTGTGTGGTCCCGATTAAAGTCCTGGATGAGGGAAGGGTCTAGGATGAAGGAGCGGGGGACCCAGGAACGCTCTACAGGACCGTACCCTTCCCAATCTACCAGGTATTGGAGACCCCTGCCCCGACGGCGCACATCTAGTAGTCGTCGGACTGTGTATGCCGGATGGATAGCTGACCGATCCCAGAGTTCAGAAGATGCAGGCAGGCAGGCAGGCAGGTGGGGGGGTGGGTCCCAGAGTTCAGACGAGGCAGGAGGATTCCTTATGGTGGGCCGCATGGATCCCGGGCAGGGCCGCCTCCCAGGCGGAAACTCAGAGGCCTGGGCCAGTCGCGGACACCTGGGCAGGTGCGGGACACAACCCTTAGGGAGCAATAGGTGGAAGGGGCAGAAACCCTGCCGGATCTGCCCGACGGAGGCAACGGGTAGGAAGGGGCAGAACCCCCGCCGGGCAGCGGCAGTCCGGCCAGAGCTCCCCGACGGAGTCAAAGGGTAGGAAAAGGCAGATGGGTGGAAAGGGCAGAAACCCCGCCAGGCAGCGGCAGTCCGGCCGAAGCTGCCCGACCTAGGCAAGGGATCAGAAGGAAGCAGGGTCCAGGGTGAACAGCAGGACTACCATGATACACAGGTAATTTGGGAAAGGCGACCGACAGCGTGGCAGCGCGAGCAAGGAGAATAAGGCGGAACAGCGGGACCAGCACACAGGAGAGCAGCAGGGGAACAAGACCAACTGGATAAAGCATATACAGAACAGTCCAGCAACCAGGGCAGAGCAGAATTCCGAGCAGGTCGGCAACCAGGGCAGAACAGGATACAGACTGGATTCAGAGCCGGCGGTCCAGATACAGAGCAGGACGACCCCACAACTAGGCTCACTCCCCGAGCTCCTTTTAAACACCTGCCCCTTAATAGGCAACAGGTGCCAAGATGCTCCAATGGCTCCGTGTGGCAGGTGGGCTGGCTGCAAGGCCCGGAGTCCGCGGACCGGAGCAAGACCCGGAAGGCGTGCTCCGGATCGGACCCTAACACGATCTGACGTGGAATTCGCATTTTTCCACCTTTGCAAATAACTAGCTTTCCCACAGCCGCTGGAGGACTTGACGGACATGGTGTACGTGTTCTTGAGGGCTGCGAGAAAATATCAGGATATCATCAAGGTATACAAATACGAATCGATTGTTAAAGTCCCTCAGTACGTCATTGATCAGGGTTTGGAAAACGGCGGGAGCATTGGTGAGGCCAAATGGAATGACCAAATATTCAAAGTGGCCGAGAGGTGCATTGAAGGCCGTCTTCCATTCGTCCCCGCTCCCTTATCCTGACCAAATGGTAGATGTTGCGAAGGTCCAGCTTTGAGAAGATGGTAGGTCCATGCAGTAGTTCAAATGCTGAACTAATGAGGGGTAGCTGGTACTTGTTCTTAACCGTTTTATTATTTAGGCCTCGGTAGTCGATATAAGGGCGAAGCGTCACGTCCTTCTTTTGTACAAAGAAGAAGCCAGCGCCTACCGGAGAAGATGAAGGCCTGATAATGCCCGCCGCGAGAGACTCGCTAATGTATCTTTCCATTTTCTCCCTCTCTCTGGTGGAGATAAGTTAAAAAGGTGACTGGTGGGTAAAGGGGCTCCGGGGAGAAGGTCGATTGCACAATCTTATGGGCAGTGCGGGGGCAGGGAAAGGGCCCGCTGTTTACTGAACACCTGTACAAGTCATGGTACTCTTTGGCGACGCGGGACAGGTCAAGGGATTCCAGAACAGGTGGGGTCGCAGTAGCTTGTCTGGGAGATAGGGCCGACCGCAGACAGTTAGTATGGCAAGACGGGCATTATTCGGCTATCCTCCCGGTAGACCAGTCAATACGGGGATTGTGTTGGGTCAGCCATGGATACCCTAGAACTACCGGGCCTTGAGGTGACTGAATGAGACTGAATCACACCTCCTCCCGATGGTTGCTGGATAGGATCAAGGTCAGGGGTGGCGTACAGTGGATCACCCGAGCCAGCAGTTTTCCGTCCAGGGCCCGGGCCTCCAGGGAGGTGGTTAACGGCTCGAGAGGTTTTCCGGCTGCGGTGGCTATTTCTTCGTCCAGCAGATTGCCCTCAGCACCGGAATCCAGTAAAGCGTATAGGGACAGAGTCTGTTGTTGGTAATGCACGGTTATCGGGATCTGAATCCGAGTCTGGGGTGCTGAAGTGAGTATCATTCGGCTCACCAGAGCTCCATCTCTCACTGGTGTGCCCTCCCTTTTGGCCGCTGAGAGCAGCTATCCCGGAAATGTCCTGGCTGGCAGCAGTAGTAGCAATCCCCAGCTCTCCACCTCCGAGTTCGCTCGGCTGGGGAGAGCCGGTTCCGTCCCCGCTGCACCGGTTCCTCTCCGAGGTGCGTGGGGACGGTGGTAGCGGGAGACTCACGGGGAGCGGCTGTGGAACGGGGGCTGGCTGAGGCTGGTAAGGTGGACTGGGGACTACCTCGAGGAGAGGGGCAACTGGTCTTCTCTCTCTGACGCTCCTGAAGTCGATAATCTAATCGAATAGCTAGCGAGATCAGAGTCCAGACAGTCCGTGTCTTCCTTCGCGGCCAACTCACCCTTTATCTTGTCCGAAAGGCCCTAACGAAACACCTCCCGTAGGGCCGCGTCATTCTACGCGAAGTCTGCGGCTATGTCCGGAACTCAATGGAATACCTGGCCACACTTTGCCAAGCCTGATGAAGTGTAAGCAGCCGTTTCGCGGCGTCCTTACCGCGAATGGATTGTTCGAAGACTTTCCTCATTTTCGCGTCAAAGGAGGAGTAGAAGGAACAAACTTCTGGACGGTTATCCCGTATCGCGGTTGCCCAAGCCAAGGCATTCCCTCGTAGCAACCCCATGATGTACGCAATCTTTGATTTATCGGAAGTGTAGGTACGTGGCTGCAGCTCAAAGACTAGGAGCATTGTCACAGGAAGGCCCGGCGCCTACCTAGGTCCCCGGCGTAGGGTTCAGGCTCGGGTACATACGGCTCTCGAGGGGATGGTCTTGCTGATTCCGGGGACGAAGCCATCCCGAGCGGTGCGGTTTGGGTATCCGGAGTTCTTGGAGGTAATGGAGAAACAGAAGCCGAGACTCGGTCCACTCGTTCACTGACCTTCTGCACATTCGTGGTTAGTGTCCGAAGGTTTTCCGCGATCTCCGGAAGTAGTTGGTCGTGGGTGCCCAACAGGTAGCACTGTTTGACCAGGGCCTGTTGTACGGGATCAGTGTCCGCTGGGTTCATCGTAGCCAGTTTGTTCTGTTACGTGGCGGTGGAATGAACCCAAGTGTTGAACACGGGCGCGGAGGCCGAGTAGGGCGGCGTTGCTGTTGTAGCGAGCGCGGGAAGCGTTCCAAGGGAGTCTTTACCCGGAGTCTTAGTTCTAGTAGATAATTCAGGAGCAAGGTTAGACTTAGAACTGATAGTCCCAAGTCCCATGGAATGAGGTTACTCGTACACGAGTCGACCAACGAACTAGTACCTTCTAGTTGTGGTAACAGGATTCTTATCCTGCCTTGGTTGATGGGATGTAGGTGTTTTTAATTGTTAGAACCGGGGAATGACCGTGAACTAAACGAGGTGGTTAAGGCCCAATTCCTGAGGAAGATGGCCAGATGCCAGAAAGGACAATGACGACAACGTGATATTTCCAGGTATCAATCCATGCTCTAAGCTCGTCCACCTTTCTTACAATGCTCCTAGCATTAAAATAAATGCATCTGAGAAATTCTCCACCTCTTCCTCTCTGTTTATCTCTCACAGTGCAAACAACTTTACTATCTTCTTTTTCTTCCTTCTCCCATACATCTGTTCCTACACTCTGGTTCCCTTGTATCTAGTTTAAATCCACTGGAGCCTCTCTAGCAAACCTACCTGCAAGAGTATTTGTCCCCCTCCAGTCCAGATGTAAACTGTCCGGCCGGAACAGGTCCCACCTTCCCTGGAAAACCGCTCAATTATCAATAAATCTGAAGCCCTCCCTCCTGCACCATGTCTTCAGCCACTTGTTGATCTGCGCTATCGTACTATTTCTAAACCCACCTGCACGTGGCACTGGTAGCAATCCTGAGATTGCTATCCTAGAGTTCCTGTCCTTTAACTTGGCGTCTAACTCCCTAAACTCACCTTTCAGGACCTCCTCACTCTTCCTACCCACGTCATTGGTCCCTACGTGGACCACGACATCCGGCTGCTTGAGAATACTGAGAACTCGATCCGCGATATCGCGGACCCTGGCACCAGGGAGGCAAGAGTCTATCCGGGATTCTCGATCTCTTCCACAGAACAGAACGTCCTATCCGTCCCCCTAACTATCGAATCCCCTATCATTACTGCTCTCCTCTTTTCCCTCCTTCCCTTCTGAGCTGAGGGTGCTGGCTCGGTGCCAGAGACGCAACCACAGCAACTTGTCCCTGGTAGGTCGTCCCCACCAACAGTATCCAAAACAGTATAATTATTGTTGATGGGAACGGACGCAGGGGTGCTCTGCTCATTCTATATTATCCCCTTCCCTCTCCTGACAGTCACCCAGCTACCTGTCTCTCCTGACTCTTAGGGGTGACTACCTCTCTGTAACTCCTGTTTATTTCTGCCTCTGCCTCCAGAATGATCCAAAGTTCATCCAGCTCCAGCTCCAGTGCCCTAACACGGTTTGTCAGGAGCTGAAGCTGGATGCACCTTTTGCAAGTGTAGTCATCAGGGACAATTGTGCTGGCCCTGACTTCCCACATGCTGCAAACGGAGCATTCAACTGCCCTAACTGCTGCCTCCATTACCTAATCCTAAGGTAGTTAAGTTAATTAATGGAATTTACCCGCCCTTACCTCACTTGAAGTGAAGGTCGTCCTCAGCCTCTGCTTGCTCTTTTAATTCTCCTGCTAATCTCAGAGGCCGACTTTCACGTGGCTGCGCAGACGTGCCCCGTTCAAAACTCGCCTCTGCCTGTTCTCGCCGAGGCCTGTTGCGCCAAAGCCGTCCCATTCTGCCTCAGTCCACTCCGACGATGGCCGCTGTATATTGCGGTCTTTTATTTTTAACTTTTGGCGCCCTAGGTCACGCATCTGCGCAGTCTAGCCTCTTTGCCCCGATCAGTTAAAAATACGGCTTCTCTCCGAGATGCCTTTACTTCTTCCCTCTTCGGCTCTTGCTTCGATTTAAAAGACCGTTGAAAAATTCCTCTCCTTTTTAAACTTTCGCGCCCTACGTCGCGCGCCTGCGCAGTCTAGCCTCTTTTCCCCGATCAGTTAGAAATAACTACTTCTCTCCGAGATGCCTTTACTTCTTCCATCTCCGCCTCTTGCTTCGATTTAACCTTTAGGGTATTTTGCAGAAGGACTCCCAGGTGCATTTTCATCTCAGATTTTCTCCCAATTTAAAATAATCTGCATATTATGTCCACTACCAAAGTACATGACCATGAATTTTCCAGCACCGTATATCATTTGCAATTTTCTTGCACCTTCTCCTCATTCAAGTCCAAGACTAACCTTTTCCTCAACACTACCAGCCCCTCCACAAATCTTCATATCATCTGCAATCTTAACAACAAAGACATCTATTCCATTAGCTCATTCATTGACATACAGCATAAAATGAAGTGGTCCTAACACTGATCCCTGTGGAACACCACTAGTCACTGACAGCCAAACAAAAAAAGGATCCTGGTATTCTAATTCATTGCTTCCTCCCAACCAGCCTATGCTCTAACCATACCAATAACATTTCTGTAACACCGTGTGCTCTTAACTCGGTAAGCAGCCTCATGTGTGCAACCTTGTCAAAGGCCTTCTGGAAGTCCAAGTATACAATATGCACGACAACGCCTTTATCTACCCTACTTGTAATCTCGTCAAAGTATTCCAACAGGTTTGCCAGGCAAAATGTTCCCTAAAGGAAGCCATGCTGACTTGTCCTATCTTGTCCAGTGTCACCAAATATTCCATAAGCTCATACTTAACAATTGACACTAATGCCTTCCCAACCACAGAGGTGAGGTTAACTGGTCTATTATTTCCTTTCTGCTGCCTTCCTCCTTACTTAAAGAGTTGAATGGTATTTGCAACTTTCCAGTCCTGTAGCACCATACCATAGTCCAAAGATTTGTGAAAGATCATTTCAAGTGCCACCACAATGTCTACTCTTACATCTACCCGAACACTGGGGTGCAGTTCGTCTGGTCTGTGTGACTTATGTACCTTTTTGAGCACCTTCTCCCTTGTAACAGTAACTGCACTCACTTCTCTTCCCTCGCACTTTTCAACATCTGGCACAGTGCTGATGTCTTCCATGGTGAAGACTGAGGCAAAATACTCATTTAATTCAACTGCCATCTCTTTATCCGCCGTTAGTATATATCAGGTCTCATTTTCTAGTGGTCCTATATCCACAGTTCAACTGCCATCTCTTTATCCGCCGTTAGTATATATCAGGCCTCATTTTCTAGTGGTCCTATATCCACTTTCATTTCTATTTTATTTTGTTTACAATATTTGAAAAACAATTTGATATTGTTTGCTGACTTGTTTTACAAAGACAGGTGTGAAGAAAAGGGCCCGAAAGATCTTTGGAGACCCGAGTCACCTCAACCACAAACTGTACCAGTTTTTACCATCCAGGAAATGGTATTGCAGCATAAAAGCCAGACCAAGAGGCTCTGGGAACAACTTCTTCAACCAGGCCATCAGGCTGCTTAGCTCGTGCTGAGAGAACTATATTTACTATATCTATATTGACTACATTTACTATAACTATATCTATATTGACTAGCATGTTATACATACTATTGATCATAAGGTACTATAAATTGCACATTTAGATGGAGACATAACGGGAAGAATTTTGTTGTTCATGTAAATGATGTAAGTAATAAAGTCAATTCAATTCAATTTATTTTGTTTCCACCCAATCATTCTTCAAGTTCCTCTCTGTAGGTATTTAAAAGCTTCTCAATTCTCTGTTTTCCGATTAATTTTTAATTTGTTGTATGCCCTCTCTTTTGCGTTTACCTTAGCTTGTCTTCCCTTGTCAGCTACGGTTGTTCTATTTTGCCGTTTCAGTATTTATTTATTTATTTATGGAGTACATCTATCCTTCCCCTTCCTCATTTTCCCAGAAATTGACACCATTTCTGACAAATTTACTTTGGCCAACTCCTTTCTCAGACCACTGTAATTTCCGTAACTCTACTGAAATGCTACAACATCAAAAGTTACTTTTTATTATCAAATTCAAGTTGAACTCGGTCATGTTGTGAGCACTACCTCCTAAGGGTTCTTTTACCTAATCACCTTCGGTCGAATACATCCAATCCAGTCGAGCTGCTCTCCGAGTAGGCTCAACGAAAATCTGTTCTAAAAAGCCATCGCTTAGCAGTCAACAAATTTACTCTCTTAAGATCCATTACCAACCTCATTTTCCCAATTGACCTGCCTGTTGAAATCTCCCATGACTATCATAACATTGTCCTTTTCATCGGCCAACTCTATTTCTAGTTGTAATCTGTGGCCCACATCCAGCTACTGTTGGGAGGCCTGTATATGACTGTCATCAGCGTCATTTTTACTTTTGTAGTTCCTTCCTCAACCCACAAGACTTCAACATCTTCCAATCCGATGCCACATCTTTCTATTGATTTATCAATAGAGCCATGTCACTCCCTCTGCCTACCTTCCTATACCACCGATAAACTGTGTAACCTTGGACATTGAGCTCCCAAATATAACCATCTTTCAGCCACGATTCCGTGATGGCTACAACATCATACCTGACAATCTGTAATCGAGCAAAATGATCATCCAACCTATTTTTTTTTTAATTCAGTGAATTAAGATATATCACTTTGGGTACTGTATCTGCTACCCTTTTTCATTCTGCATCCCTAATACACTGATACTCACCCTGCTGGCCACAATTTTGTCCTTGTATCTGTCTGCCCTAAATGACAATCTGACTGCATGCGATCTTTGAATTTTTACCATCTGTCCTATTTCTTCATTCTCGTTCGCACTCCCCCTCCACAAAATTGGTTTAAACCCTCCTCAACAGCTCTATCAAACCTTTCTGTGAGCCTATTGTTCTCCCTCGGGTCAGTTGCAACCCATCACCTTTGAGTAGGTCATTCCTCCACCAGAAGCGATCACAATGATCCAAGAACCTGAAACTCTGCCGCCAGCACTATCTTCTTAGCCAAATCATCCTGTTTCTAACCTCGCCAGTACGTGGCACAAGCAACAATCCAGAAATTACAACCCTGGAGGTACTGCTCTCAGCTTTCTACCAAGCTCTCCAAATTCTATTTTCAGGACCTAATTGCATTTACTGCCAATGTCATTGGTCCCAAAATATACCAAGGTATTTGTGCTTTTCCCTCTCACTCTAAAATGATGCAGACACGATCCCAGGCGTCCCTGACCCTGGCACCTTGGAGGCAATGTACCACTCAGGTGTCCCGTTTACATCTGCAGATTCCCCTGTCTGTTCCCCTGACGATTGAGTCCCCTATCACTACCGCTCCCCTCTCTGTCTCTAACAACAGTGAGAGTCGCTGATCCAGAAGGGAAGAAGCCCTGTGTCAATCAGAGTCAGCACTCACAGCGCAAAAAGGACTTGTGTATTTTCATGACAATCCCGTTAACCACGCTTTTATTCCCTACAATAAGCTAGATAGATATCTGATGGATAGGGGAATCAAGGGATATGGGGACAAGGCAGGGACTGGGTATTGATAGTGAATGATCAGCCATGATCTCAGAATGGCGGTGCAGACTCGAGGGGCCGAATGGTCTACTTCTGCACCTATTGTCTATTGTCTATTGTAATATCATCAAGTCAGTATTAATTTCCCAGCTCCTGAGGTAGGATTCAAACCCTTGTCCTGGCCTGTTAGTGCAGTGTGCCTGGGATCAGGACGCGGAGGTTCATCTGCAAAACCCGTGTATTGGTTGTATTGTGGCTTTGGTCTGGTGTGTTCAGTGGTCTGACATCTCCAGCTGAACATGTGACAGTGATGCCCTAGTCAGTGGGTTTGATGTGGAATAAAATTCAGTTCCCCTTCAGCCCAGTATTACAGCCAATCTTTGCCTCAAATAAGAACTTAATTATGTCTCATAAACAAGGAAAAATGAATCTTTGTAAGTTTTACCTTGATTAATGCCATCAAGTGTTTCTCTCAGCATTGTGTTCAACAAATAGAGGAGATCAAATTTTTCAACCGGTAGGGCTTCATCTGTCACTGAGAATTCCTGGACATCGTCATTAATCCTGTAAATAATAAACTGCTGTTCTGAAATATTTTACAAATCTATACAGGGTTTCAGTAAAGAGCATGTCCTACCTCCTGTTCTATCGAGCTTCCTCCTGAAATAAACAAAAACACAAAATCTGATCAGACTTGGACTTACTGCCCACATCCTGAATTTCATCAAAATTATTATAAGGTGTTGAAACTTCCCACTCCCGCAGTCACTCACACACACAAACAACACAGAACCACGGGTATATTACAGGTAATGTTCCTGAAAATTATACCATCACTGAGGATGAAACGTACAGGAAAAGCAGGGCAGGTTGTGCATTTTCATTTGGATACAACATCAGGATGATAAGATGGGGGAATTTAAGATCAGGGATGGTTTGGATTGTGTGCAGGTGGAGAAAGTACCTCTCTTTATGGGGGGATAAAATTCCAGTTAATTTTGATAAATCCCATAAGAAATTTAGCGAAGAGGATGAGGACCTCACTGCCACAGGAGTGGTTGAATCAGAACGGCAGAGATTGAATGTAATAGGAAAACTGGATAAACACACGAGGGACCGTGGAGTTTGGGGCACTGTCACTGGGTGCGGTGAGTAGATGAGAGGAGGAATGTGAAGCAGGGAATCTGACAGGAGAAAATGGACCAAACGGCCTGTTTATGATGGAGAATTGGCCCGTGTGAAATTTACCTGGGAGAGTAAAGAACCAGTGAAAGTTTCCCTAATCTGACGTAAATCAGATAGAGAGGATAAGTCTGATGTATGAGTCACATTCTTTGTTCTTATTAACTGAGAGAGAGACCCTCACACCCACCGCACCAGGCACATTCGCAGCCTGTGACTGGAACTGGGTGCTAATGGGAGTTTTAAAGGACATTTAATGCGGAAATTAAGGACAGAGCCAGCAGATCTGTGTTAGTTTCAGAGTAAATTATTTCAGTGCAGATTACATTCTGTCTTGGGATGTAAAGAATTTGTAGAAGTCCAGTTCTGGGACAACAGCAATCCTGAACAGTTGCATCAATTGTCCAGTGAGAAACAGTGTACTGACATTTGCAAATACTGCTTGTTGGAGTAATGCATCAGTTTTCCCTTTGCTTTGTATTGTGTGCGTGTTTAGGAAAGTAACCCGTCACGTGAGTGGGGTGTGGTAATAACGAGAGAAATTAGTTTCGTATTCAAACTTTGCTCCCGACATCTTTGAGCTGGGGACGGACGGATGTCATATCTTTGTTGACCAATGCATTGCATCTTAATTTACGATTTATAATGTTTAAGATTCATCGCTTCTAGATTGTATGTTGCTGATAGAGGGTCGAATACATATCTTAAACATTTTGGAACGTCATTATTGTTGTGTGCGGAGTGCGCGTCATACAAGTCTAACAACCTGTGCGACGTCGCCAGAAGCGGCAATTGATTTGTTGGAATTGGCCGCTGCGCTGTGTTTATTTCAAATATATCACTGTTCATTTAGTGGCCTTTGACAGAAACAAATTGAAGTATAATCCCTCACCTTGAGAAGTATCACATTGTCGTTTTGATCCATCTGTTCCTTTAACTTTGAGATTTCATCCTGCATAAACCTTATATTCTCTTGAATCTCCGGAAGAATTTTCTCCATTGTGTTTAGAATCCTCTCCTCTTCCTTCCTGAGACCCCTGAGTAAGTTCTGCTTTTTCTCAGTGATAGTCTGGCGCAATTCAGCAAACTGGGATGTGATGTGGGTCTGAAGTCTGTGTAACTGCTCCTGTCGAATGAAAGGTGCAGATTAATTTACTGTATTGCTGAGTTGTATTTCCTGTTGACATTTAGGAGAGCACTTCGTCCATTTAAGGCCATGCTAGTTCTGAGAGCATTCCTGTTAAATGCATTTCCTCACGTTTTCCTGAAACCAATTATCCCTCATTGACTCTTTAACTCACATCTGATTCACATACACCCTCCCCCACCTTCACAGGGTTAATAGGAAATAACCATTCATCCAGCATATCCTTGGGATCTGTCTGAAACTGTCGTGGTCACAGGGAGAGCATGCAAACTCCATACAGCCAGCATCAGATATCAGGATCGAACCCATGTCGCTGGAGCTGCGATACTCTGCTATTCAACATTAAAGGGAGCAAAACTATAAAGTAATATCGGAAATTCTGCACGGGGAGCCTCACCCGAACTCTGGAAATTTTCTCTTTCTGTTGCTGTTCCTTTTCTTGGAAGTCTGATTTCTTTTTTGTGAGAGAGTCCAAGGAAGATTTTAGCTGATCCTGTAACTCAGAGAGCGAAGGAAATTGGAAAAAAAAATCGATGGATCAAAATAAACATACGACCAAACCCGATTATCGCGCAAAAAATGCCGGAGAAACTCAGCATCTACTCGGGGCAAAGAAGCCGTCACGTTCCGGGACGAGACCCTTCATTAGGACTGTGAAGGAATGGGGCAAACGCCAGAATAAAAAGGTTGGGGATGAGAACCAGCTGACAGGTGACGGGTGAGACAACGTGAAGGGGGACGTGGAGAAGAGTGATGAAGTAAGAAGCTGAGAGGGGACAGGTGGAAGAGGTAAAGAGCTGACGAAGAAGGAATCTGATACGAGGACAATTGACCAGGGAAGAAACGAGAGGAATTGGGTCTATTTTGGCCCCTGAATAGTGAAGAGGGAGGTGGAGTAGTAGTCAGGTGAAGCACTTGTCCCGCTTGCAAGTATCGGTGTCAGGAGAGAGATTTGGTGCAGGTGTGACGGGTTACACGTCAATCCTAGGAGGACCAATATACAGGCGGGGAGATTTGCTAAGGCTCCTGGGGGGACTTTAAACGAGAAAGGTTGAGGGGGGGAATCAATTTCAAGAGACTAGGGGAGAGGAGAGTTCACAAATAGATGAAGCTGGTAGACAGTGTGTGAGGGAGGATAGACAGGTGATAGAGAAGAGGAGCCGTCAGACCGAAGATGTAGGGGAGAAGGAAGAAGAAGATAATAAAGTTATTTGTACCGTTAGGGAGAGAGAGAGGAGGAGGTGGAGAGGTTCTTAAAAGCATTTATTTTAATGCTCGGAGCATTGTAAGAAAGGTGGATGAGCTGAGAGCATGGATTGATACCTGGAAATATGATATTGTCGCTATTAGTGAAAAATGATTGCAGGAGGGGTGTGATTGGCAACTAAATATTCCTGAATTTCGTTGCTCCAGGTGTGATAGAATCGGAGGAGAAAGAGGGGGAGGTGTTGCATTGCTTGTCCAAGAAAATATTACAGCGGTGCTTTGGCAGGATAGGGCACGGCTAGGGAGACTATTTGGGCGGAATGAGGAATGGGAAAGGTGTAGTAACACTTATAGGGATGCATTGTAGACCATCTAATGGGGAGCGAGAATTAAAGGAGCAAATTTGGAAGGAGTTAGCAGATATTTCTAGTAAGCGCAGGGTTGAGATTGTGGGAGTCTTTAATTTTCCACACATAGACTGTGAAGCTCATTCTGTAAAAGGGCTAGATGGTTTGGAGTTTGTAATATGTGTGCAGGGTAGTTTTTTGCAACAATACATAGAGGTACCGACTACAGAAGGGGCAGAGTTGGATCTCCTGTTAGAGAATGAGATAGGTCAGGTGACGGACGTATGTGTTGGGGAGCACTTCGGGTCCAATGATTACAATACCATTAGTTTCAAGATAATTATGGAGAAGGATAGCAATGGACCAAGGGTTGAGATTTTTGACTGGAGAAAGGCTAACTTTAAGGAGTTGCGAATGAATTTAGAAGGCTTTGATTGGGACAATTCGTTTTATGGGAAGGATATAATAGAGTAATGGAGATCATTTAAAGATGAAATTTTGAGGGTACAGAATCTTTATGTTCCTGTTAGGTTGAAAGGAAATTTTTGAAAGTTTGAGAGAGCCATGGTTTTCAAGGGATATTGGAAACTTGGTTCGCAAAAAGAGAGAGATCTACAATAAATATAGGCAACATGGAGTAAGTGAGGTGCTCGAGGAATATAAAGTATGTAAAAAGAATCTTACAAAAGAACTTAGAAAAGCTAAAAGAAGATATGAGGTTGCTTTGGCAAGTAAGGTGAAAATAAATCCAAAGAGTTTCTCCAATTATTATAATGGCAAAAGGATAGTGAGGGATAAAATTGGTCTCTTAGAGAATCAGAGTGGTCAGCTATGTGTGGAGCCAAAAGAGATGGGGGAGATTTTGAACAATTTCTTTTCTTCGGTATTCACTAAGGAGAATGTAAGGGAAACAAGTTGGGTAGTTATGGAAACGATGATGATTAACGAAGAGGAAGTACTGGCGCTTTTAAAGAATATAAAAGTAGATAAGTCTCCGGATCCTGACAGGATATTCCCTTGGACCTTGAGGGAAGTTAGTGTAGAAATAGCAGTGGCTCTGACAGAAATATTTCAAATGCCATTAGAAACGGGGATGGTGTCGGAGGATTGGCGTATTGCTCATGTGGTTCCATTGTTTACAAAGGGTTCTAAGAGTAAACCTGGCAATTACCAGCCTGTATGTTTGACGTCAGTGGTGGGTAAATTAATGGAAAGTATTCTTAGAGATGGTATATATAATTACCTGGACAGACAGGGTCTGATTAGGAGCAGTCAATATGGATTTGAGTGTGGAAGGTCATGATTGACAAATGATACGGAATACGGAGGTTACTAGGAAAGTTGACGACGGTAAAGCAGTGGATGTTGTCTATATGGACTTCAGTAGGGCCTTTGACAAGGGTCCAAACGGAAGATTAGTTAGGAAGATCAATCGTTAGGTATTAATATTGAAGCAGTGAAATGGATTCTCCAGTGGCTGGATGGGAGATGCCAGAGAGTAGTGGTGGATAACTGTTTGTCAGGTTGGAGGCCGGTGAATAGTGCGGTGTCTCAGGGATCTGTACTGGGTCCAATGTTGTTTGTTATATACATTAATGATCTGGATGATGGGGTGGTAAATTGGATTATTAAGTATGCAGATGATACTAAGATAGGTGGCTTTCTGGATAATGAAGTAGGTTTTTAAACTTTGCAAAGAGATTTAGGCCAGTTAGAAGAGTGGGCTGAAAGATGGCAGATGGAGCTTAATGCTGGTAAGTGTGAGGTGCTACATTTTGGTAGGAATAATCAAAATAGGACATACATGGTAAATGGTAGGGCATTAAAGAATGCAGTAGAACAGAGTGATCTAGGAATAATGGTGCATAGTTCACTGAGGGTGGAATCTCATGTGGATAGGGTGGTGAAGAAAGGTTTTGGTATTCTGGTATTTTGGTATTATAAACCAGAGCATTGAGTATAGGAGTTGGGATGAAATGTTAACATTGTACAAGGCACTGGTCAGATCAAATTTGGAGTATTGTGGACAATTCTGGTCACCGAATTATAGGAAAGATGTCAACAAAATAGAGAGACTACAGAGGAGATTTAACCATATAACCATATAACAATCACAGCACGGAAACAGGCCATCTCTGCCCTCCTAGTCCGTGCCGAACTCTTAATCTTACCTAGTCCCACCTACCCGTACTCAGCCCATAACCCTCCACCCCTTTCCTGTCCATATACCAATCCAATTTTACCTTAAATGACACATCTGAACTGGCCTCTACTACTTCTACAGGAAGCTCATTCCACACAGCTATCACTCTCTGAGTAAAGAAATACCCCCTCGTGTTTCCCTTAAACTTTTGTCCAATAACACTCAAATCGTGTCCTCTCGTTTGAATCTCCCCTACTGTCAATGGAAACAGCCTATTCACGTCAACTCTATCTATCCCTCTCAAAATTTTAAATACCTCGATCAAATCCCCCCTCAACCTTCTACGCTCCAATGAATAGAGACCTAACTTGTTGAAACTTTCTCTGTAACTTAAGTGCTAAAACCCAGGTAACATCCTAGCAAATCGTGTCTGCACTCTCTCTAATTTATTGATTTCTTTCCTATAATTCAGTGACCAGAACTGTACACAATATTCCAAATTTGGCCTTACCATTGCCTTGTACAATTTTAACATTACATCTCAACTTCTGTACTCAGTGCTCTGATTTATAAAGGCCAGCGTTCCAAAAGCCTTCTTCACCACCCTATCTACATGAGAATCCACCTTCAGGGAACTATGCACTGTTATTCCTAGATCTCTCTGTTCCTCTGCATTCCTCAATGCCCTACCATTTACCCTGTATATTCTATTTGGATTAATCCTGCCAAAATGTAGAACCTCACACTTCTCAGCATTAAACTCCATCTGCCAAAGTTCAGCCCATTCTTCTAACCGGCATAAATCTCCCTGCAAGCTTTGAAAACCCACCTCATAATCCACAACACCTCCTACCTTAGTATCATCGGCATACTTACTAATCCACTTTACCACCCCATCATCCAGATCATTTATGTATATTACAAACAACATTGGGCACAAAACAGATCCCTGAGGCACCACGCTAGTCACCGGCCTCCATCCCGATAAATGATTATCCACCACTACTCTCAGGCATCTCCCATCTAGCCACTATTGAATCAATTTTATTACTCCAGCATTAATACCTAACGTCTGAACCTTCTTAACTAACCTTCCATGTGGAACTTTGTCAAAGGCCTTGCTGAAGTCCATATAGACAACATCCACTGCCTTACCCTCGTCAACATTCCTCCTAACTTCTTCAAAAAATTCAATAAGGTTTGTCAAACATGACCTTCCACGCACAAATCCATGCTGGCTGTTCCTAATCAGATCCTGTCTATCCAGATAATAATAAATACTATCTCTAAGAATACTTTCCATTAATTTACCCACCACTGATGTCAAACTGAATGTTACTAGAATGTTACCTGGATTTCAGCACATAAGTTACTGAGAAAGGTTGAACAAGTTAGGTCTTTATTCTATGAAGCGTAGAAGATTGAAGGGGGACTTAATAGAGGTATTCAAAATTATGAGAGGGATAGATAAAGCTGACGTGGATAGGCTTATTCCATTGAGAGTAGGGGACATTCAAACAAGAGGACATGAGTTGAGGGTTAAGGGGCAAAAGTTTATGGGTAAAATGAGGGAGAACTTCTTTACTCAGAGAGTGATAGCTGTGTGGTACGAGCTTCCAGTAGAAGTGGTAGAAGCAGGTTTGATCTTAACATTTTATATATATATATATAGGTATATGGACAGGAAAGGAATGGAGGGTTATGGGCTGAGTGCAGGTCGGTGGGACTAGGTGAGAGTAAGCGTTCGGAATGGACTAGAAGGGCCGAGACAGCCTGTTTCCATGTTGTAATTGTTATATGGTTATATCAGTGGGAAGGAGAGAAGGGATAAGGGAGTCACGTAAAGAGCGATCTCTACAGAGCGCGGAGGGTTCTGGAAGTGGCATGGCGGTGGGATGTGCTTGGTGGTAGACTCCCGTTAGAGATGGCGAAAGATGCGAAGAATCCTATGTTGGATATGTAAGCTCGTGTGGTAGTAGGTAGCACTTTGGAGATTGAGTTGACGATGGGGTCAGAATCGCATTCAGGTTTGTTTTACCTTGTAAATTTTAACGGCTTCTTTAATCGGCATGATGTGGTGCTCCCTGTGTTCCTGCGCATCTCTACAGATCAGACATCGGTGCCTTGTCCGTTTCATAAAACAGCTTCAGTTCTTCCTCATGTTCCTCTCAGTGAAGTTTACTGTCCTTCTCTTTCGGTTTCAGGTTTAGATTTTGTGCTTGTTCAGCCAGATTTGCTAAGGCCTGATTGACCCTGAGGGTGCGGTCAGTAAACACCTCTCTACATTCCGTGCAGGAGTTTCTCTCATCCCTTTCCCAACACCATTTGATACAACAGCGACAGAAGTTGTGCGCGCACAGCAGTGACACCAGATTGGTGAAGAAATCCAGGCAGATGGGACAAATTACCTCCTCGGTCCAACTCTCGACCTGTCGATTCGAAACCATGTTAAATCCCAGCACTTCCTGATTCAGAATGATTTCACTTTCGCGGGGTTGCTGGTCCCCTGCATTAGCGTGATTGTCCACTACACGCGCTGCAGTCTCAGGGAATGAACATTACGTCCCTGCAAATGATTTCCATCCCAGGGTAGGATGGGAAACACATAAACAGGTCGGAAGTAAAAACTTGGCCATGGACTGCCCATGCCTGGCTGCAAAAGGAAGATGGTGGGCACGGGGCTAACAATCCCCGTGCAATAGCAACTTCAGGGAACTCAAATATTGAAAGCAAATATTAAATCACTTCATGCCATGAAACTGGGTATATGGAGAGAATATTGTGCTTTGAGGAGACAGGTGCAGTGGTGATGACCGAACTGTGGCTACAAAAAAAGAAACACAGGACTGAACTTTCTACCTCACAGCGTGTAAATCATTTATGTTTTTTTTTTCGGTGAAGTCCTGATTAAAACAGCCCTTGGTGTGAGAAACTTCGACACTTAACGCATTTCCGTCCTGGCTGCAATGGAAGGCCCGGTCTTACTCACTCAACCTAGAATTTTAATATTATTATGGTGACTAAAGCCCGTATAGATATTTGAAAGGATAAACCGTACAACGCCTTCACCCAATGAATATACAGTCGTTGTCAGTGCGGTATTTAGTGCTCTTCTACATTCGTTAAAATCGATAGGACTGTTGTCGCTCTTGTGGCCCCCTTGGGTGGTTCGCAGCAACAAAAACTGAGAGGCTTCCTCAGCCAACCCGGCCGCTCCCTGTCCAGCAGTGGAGGATTCCGATAGTTTCAATGTGTCCCTGCAGCCTGGAATGTACCAGTGAGCCGCATTCCTGTACAACAGGGGTTCCCGACATTTTTTATGCCATGGACCAACACCATTAACCGTGGAGAGCAGGTTGGGAATTCCTGTTCTACGGACATCTTGATGTGATGGCAGACCATCAGGCTTCGGGGGTCTTTCCCCGAGTTGCAATAGCATTTGCTCTCCGCTTTCCTGTGCGTTCTGGGAACTGCCCGAACATTAGTGAGCCTTCTGTCATGCAGCTACTGTGGCACAGGTCCTTGCATTTTTCTCCACATACCTTCTCCAGGCCACAGTCCGCAAACAGGTGAGTGACCGCCTCGACTCCACTTCAGTAATCTCGGGGCAGCGCGCTGTGGGAGTGATCTCCGGGCATGTACCAAGGATCAGACTGGGAGGGCCCCTCTCGGCATAGGGCAGGGAATCTCTTGCTGCCTGTTAGTGAGATCTGGAGATGAGGCATTCTGCCATATAGTCTGCTCAGGGAACCACTCCACAGACACATCAGTGGACACTGACAGAGTGTTGTGCACCCATCGGAACGCGGGGGCTTCGAGGACCGGATCAGGAGATCGATCAATAAATCTCACAGTGTGACGGCAGGGCCGGTGGGGACTTGTGTGTGTGGCGATTCATGCCAGAGTGACGAGCCCACCACAGAAGAACGGTCTAGCTGAGGACAGAGGGGTCATAACCGAACGACCACAATGGTACGACGGGATCAGAAATCAACAGAAGGTTTGTTGGCTGCAGCTGCTCAATCTCTTGCTCGCTCTCTCTCTCCAACGATTGCAACATAACCATAACTACCTCAGCACATATGAACTGAACAGAACTTTATATTCTTCTAGGACAATTCACTTACCCCGAGACATTGATAGAGCTTATTTATTATTGTTGATAATTGTTGATAATGTTTCCCACACTTCTATGTTTATTATTGCAAACCTGTTTATATGTATATTTGCATTTTTGATCCTGTATTGTGTAGTTTACTAACAAACACTTTTAGTTTTCTGTACCAACAGACACCAACGGTTTCCTCTATTTCTGCTGGTCTGTAAACCCAGTTACGGTGCACGTAACAACTGTAACTTGCCATGGCACAGGTGAAGAGACTGGTCGAGATTCCGTGAGCTATTTCAGCTACACGGAGCGTGCACGGCCTTTCCCTACCGTGGATCGGGCCTGTTCTCTGGAGCTGCCTCCCAGATCTCTCCCCTGTTGCTGGGAGGTGGGGCCCCGAAGCGGCTTGCCGATGGATCTCTGGAGCTCTGTGCAATCCGAATGGCTGAAGGCCAAGGGAGAACAAGGCGCAGAGAATATTTTGTGATTTAGATAACAAGAAGCATGAACAGGCGTTGCCATTTGGCCCCTTGTGCCTTTGCTGCCCTTCACTGTCAGAACATGCCTGATCTTTGACTTCACATTCCTAAAAAATTCCCATCATGCATGCAGCCCTAAATTTCCATTTGCATTTAGAAACCTTGTGGAGAAAATTCACTGCATTGTGGTTGAAGAAATTTCCCCACGTCTCTGTCCTGCTGAACTGAACTCGGATTTCAGTCTGTGGCCCTTGGTTCAACACCCCAGCGGTGGAAACATCAACACTATCAGTACCCTGTGAGACAGTGCCATTTCTCTTATTTTGAGACAAGCTCCTTCGGTGTAATCTCTCCGAGGACTCGACCTCCCCTATCCCCCAGTTCAATCTGGGAAACCTGTCTTCATTCCCTTCATCCCACAGGCTGACTCCGGGAGGGGGACCAGACCCGTGCACAGTGTTCCATGTACATTATCACCATACCCCATATACATTCAGAGGAGATATTTATTTTGGTATTCAAACATTATTTCCCATTCTCTGTTCATCGTTTAGTATAAAATGAATGAACGATTGAATGGATTGAATGACTAAAATTGAATTGAATGAATGAATTGCATAGACTTGACTTTAATTCTTGCATCCTTCACGTACACGAGGTGTAAAGATGTTTACATCTCCGTTTAAATGTGCAATGTGCAATCATAGTAATTTATAATAAATAGAGCAATCAAAGTAACATAGAAATACACTCAAATCAGCGAGAGTTAATCAGTCCGATGGCCTGGTGGAAGAAGTTGTCCCGGAGCCTGTTGGTCCTAGATTTTTTATGTTGCAGTACCGTTTCCCGGATGGTAGCAGCTGGAATAAATTAAGGTTGGGGTGATTCGAGACCCCAATGATCCTTCGGGCCCTTTTTAAGCACCTGCTTTGTAAATGCCCTGAATCATTGGAAGTTCACAACTGCAGATGCGCTGGGCTGTCCACAATACTCTCTGCAAATTTGTGCGATTGAGGGAAGCACAGCTCCTGTACTAGGCTATGATGCAGCCAGTCAGGATGTTCTCAATTGTTACGATTTCGGGGACCATAACAAATTTCCTCAACGGCCAGAGGTGAAGGAGGCGCTGTTGTGCCTTTTCATCACACAGCTGGTGTGTACAGACCACATGATGTGGATGCCGAGGAACTTAAAGCTGAACTCAGACAATGAATTTAAAGGGCAGGTTTTGAAGCAGTTTAAGCTGCATAATGGGGGTCATGTAGCAAGCAGGGTGTCACAAAGAGAGGAATGTGGGAGTGTTGTCTGAGCCCAGCTGTGTGTGTTTGTGTATCAGAATCAGGTTTAATATCACCAGCATATGTGGTGAAATTTGTTATTTTGTGACATAGTTATGATGATTTACAGTTTTTAGTACTATGTATAAAATTACATTTAAAATAGTTCAAAAAGAGAGGGAAAATACTAAAGAAGTGTCCATTGCTTCATTGTCCATTACGAGTTCTGATGGCAGAAGAAAAAAACAGTTCTTGAACCGTTGAGTCTTCTTCAGGGTTCTACATGTCGTACTTGATGAGAAGATGGCATGTCCTGGGTGATAGGGTCCTTAATGACGGATGCCACCTTTTTGTGTCATCGTCTTTTGAATGTGTCCTGGATGGTGTGGAGTCCAGTGCCCGTGAAGGAGCGGACTGAGTTTTCTGCTGCATTTTCCGATCCTCTGCAGTGGCTTCTCCATACCAGGCAGTGATGTAACCAGTCAGAATGCTCTCCACAGTACATCTGTAGAAATTTGCAAGTGTCTTTAGTGACAGACCAATCCTCCTCTAGCTCCGAATGAAATACAGCCGATGTTGTGCCTTCATTGTAACTGCATCAATATGTTGGGCCCAGGATAGTTCCTCAGAGATGTTGACAGGCAGGAAATGGAAACTGTTCAGCCTTTTCACTTCTGATCCCACAATGAGGACTGGTGTGTGTTCCCTCGACTTCCCCTTCCTGAAGTCCACAATCAATTCCTCTATCTTAATTGTGTTGAGTGGAAGGTTGTTGCTGCGACACCACTCAACTTGCTGATCTCTCTCACTCCTGTACTCTTCCTCGTCACCATCTGAAATTTCTCCAAGTTTATAGATGAGCCTAGCCACACAGACGTCGGTGTAGAGAGAGAGTAGAGCAATGGGCTGAGCACGCATTATTGAGGTGTGCCAGTATTGATTGTCAGCAAGGAGGAGTTGTTATTTCTGATCCACACAGACTGTGGTCTCCTGGTGAGGATCCTGTTGCAGAAGGAGGTACAGAGGCCTAGAATTTGGAGCTTGTTGATTACAATTGATTGTATGATTGTGTTGAACGCTGAGCTGTAATCAGCAGCCTGACTTGTGTATTGCTATTGTCCAAGGCTGAATGGAGAGCCAGTGATATTGCATCTCTTGTCGACAATTGGCAAACTGCAGTGGGTCCAGGTCCATGCACAGACAGGATTTGATTCTAGACATGACCAACCCCTCAAAAGACTTCATCACGGGTCATGTGAGCTCTACTGGGCGATAGTCGTTGAAGCAGCTCACCCTGCTCTTTTTGATCACTGGTATAACTCTCACCCATTTGAAATGTGTGTGTGTGTGTGTGTGTGTGTGTGCGTGCGTGCGTGCGTGCGTGCGTGCGTGCGTGCGTGTGTGTGTGTGTGTGCGCGCGCGCGCGCGCACTTTTTACAGTGAGACACAGGTATGTTATGTCGGACTAGGTGTTATTATCGCTTGTTTACAATCCTGAGACATGCTGCCCAGATTCTGTTTCCAATTTAAGCCTTCAATTTCCTGCCTGATAGCCTCTTAATCCCCCTTACTCCAATTAAACACTTTTCTAACTTGTCTGTTCCTATCTCTCTCCAATGTTATTGTAAAGGAGATAGAATTGTAATCACTATCACCAAAACACTCTCCCACTGAGATCAGACACCTGACCAGGTTCATTTCCTAATACCAAATCAAGTACAACCTCTCTTCTTGTAGGCTTATCTACATATTGTCAGGAAACCTTGCTGAACAGAAGTAACAAACTCTAACCCATCTAACCCCCTCACTCTAGGGAGATGACAATCTTTTTTTTTAGAAATTAATATCTTCCACCACAACAACCTTATTATTGTTACACCTTTGCAGAATCTGTCTCCTTAACTGTTCCTCAATGCCCCTATTACTGTTGGGTGGTCAATAAAAGAACACCCAGCAGAGTTATTGACCCTTTCCTGTTCCTAACTTCCACCCACAGAGACTCCGTAGACAATCCCTCCATGATTTCCTCCTTTTCTGCAGCCCTGATGGGATGAGCTTTCAGATCAGAACAAAATTTACCCAGCAGGTGGTGAACCTTTAGAACTCACAACCCACTCTTGTCTTTGAGAGAGACATTTAAAAACTTAAATATGGAACTTAAGGTGTGCAAAGCAAATTTATGATCAATTTAAATTTAAGCATGTCACCATGTATAATCCTGAGACTGATTTGTGGGTAAACTCAGTATCCAGCAATCATAGTAGAATCAACCAACGGCCGCACCTAGCTGGATGGACCAAAAAAACAACGTGCAAAAGGTAATAGACTGTGTGAATACTAAAGGAAGAAAATAGTAAGAAAAACAAGCAAGAAATAAATAAATATCAACAGATGAGGTAAAGAGTCCTTAAAATAATCCATAGTTTATGGAAAGAGCTCAGTGATGGGGAGAGTGTATTCGAGTAAAGTTATTCTCTCTGATTGATGAGACTGATGATCGATGGATGATAATTGTCCCTGAACCCAATAGTGTGGGTCCTGAAGATCATGCACCTTCTTCCTGTTGGCACCAATCAGAGAGCATGTCCATGTTGGTGGGGGCCCTTGATGCTGGATGCTGCTTTCCTGACACATTACTCCATAAAGATCTGCTCCGTGTTGTTGTATCCATTACTTTCTGTAGAATTATCCTTTTAAGGTCTTTGGTGTCTTCATAAAAGGCATTGAACATATTCTGCACCACACATCTGTAGAGGTTTTCAAGGCTTTCGATGTCATTCTGAATTGATGCAAACTTCTAAGATAATAGAGACGCTGCTGTGCATTCTCTGTAATTTCCCAGGATGGGTGCTCTGAAATGATAACATGGAGGAAGTTAAGATTGCTGACCCGCTCTACCTTTGATCCTTGATGAGGACTAGCTCACGGAGTTCCTGTTTCCTCCCCCGAAGGTCAATAATCAGCTCCTTGGTCTTGCTGACATTGAATGAGAGGTTGTTATTGCGACACTACTCAGCCAGATTTTCAATCTCCCTACTGTCTACTGATTCATTGCCAGATTCAATTCGGCCAACAGCAGTGGTGTTGTCAACAAAATTAGGTGTGGCATTGGAGCAGTGCTTCGCCTCACTATCACCAGTATAGAGCGAGTAGATCTTGGAGTGCGGGTGGTGAAAGGTAGATAACTCTCAGGCAAACAACCTTTTGAGGGGGATGAGGATTTTGATGCAACGTGACATTGTCGGATACACTGGGATTACTGACACGGCTGCAGGAATACATCCCGACTTCACCCCGTGCAGCCTTGCTGTGCTGTAAGGTCCTGCTGTTCTCGATTAGATCCCCGAATCCCGCGAAAGAGACCGCTCGGACAGACATGTCTCTGCAAACAAAGTTGTATCCTGAAGACGTCCCATTTCCTGACATTCGGCCCTCATCCTCAAAACCTTTCCTACCAAGCACTTACGTTTATTGTAATTTGTTGTATTTTTATTGTTTTAATTAGACCCTCCTCCGCCATTTCCTCCAGCAAGTCGTTCCACGTACTCACCACACCTTCCCCTCACCTTCAAATCTGTCCTCCAGGTTTAGACTCCGTGACCCTTGGAAAAGGACTGTAACCATTCACCTTATCTGTGCATTTTGTGATTTTAAAAACGTCAATAAGATCCGTTCTCAGCTTCTTTCGCTCTATGGCGAAGAGTCCAGGTTGATCCAGTTTCTACTCATAAAATCAAGTTTAATTACCCTTCAATCCAAATATAGATACAGCTGAATGAGATTACAGACCATGGCATCAACCTGTCATGTAAACCACTAAACACTGGCCTCCAATCTGCAAAAGAATCCTCCACTGCCACACTCTGCCTCCTACCACAAGGAATTGTTTGACCCTGGATACCATGCCAAATGGCCTGTTTCTGTGCTGTACTGTTCAATATCATGTTCCAAATATCTCAGCCGTGGCCCCAGTAGTTTCTTCCCTGGATCCCCACAAGGTCCGAGGATGCACTTGGTCAGGCCCCCGGGATTTATTTAGATTTATGTGTTTAAGACTGACAGGACCTCCCCGTTTGTCATGTTTCAGATCATTACCATGCACCTCCCTGGATTCCCCAGTTCCATGCCCTTCTCCAAAGTAAACACAACCATTTATCCCCTCTGAGGACTGGCTCAAGGAACTTTGTATTATTCCTCCTGAAGTCAATAATTGCCTCCTTGCTCTTGCTGACATTGAATGAGAGGGTGTTCCAACACCACAAGATACAGGGACGGAATTTGTCCCATCGCATCTGCTTCATCTTATCTGACCTATTTTCCTTCTCAGCCCAAATCCCCTGCCTTCTCTCCGTATCGTTTCATGCCCTGACCAATCAAGAATCTAACAACCTCTGCCTTAAATATACAAAAAGATGGCCTTCATAGCTGCCACTAGCAACAAATTCCATAGATTCACTACTCTCCATCTCATCTATGTCTTAAACAATCATCTGTCTTAGCATTCCCAGAATAGCAATGCACTCCCATCGACTTCACATCCAGTCTATCAAGGCCTTGGATCATTCGCTGGTTTCAATTTTGTCAGTCCTCATTCTTCTGAATTCTATTGAGTTCAGGTTCAGAGCCATCAATCACTCTTCATATAACAAGCTGGAATCCTGGAATATTTTTGTGAAACTCCTTTGAACCCTCTCCAGTTTCATCACATCCTTTCTAAGATAAGGGGCCCAAACCCGTGCACAGTAGTCCAAGTGAGGCTTCACCAGAGTCACAACATTACATCTTTGCATTTATATTCCAGTCCTCCTGACGTGAATGCGAACCTTGCTTTGGCCTTTTTCACCTCTGTCTCCACCTTTAGGGAATCCTGCACAAGGTCCCAAAATCATGTTGTGCCTCATATTTTTGTATTTTCTCTCCGTTTAGAAAACAGTCAACCTTTTCATTTTTTCGACCCAAATGCATGACCGTACATTTCCTGACATTATATTCCATCTGCCACTTTTTTTGCCCATTCTCCTAATCTGTTTAAGTCCTTCTGTAGCCTCACTATTTCCTCAAAACTGGGAATGGCTTCATCTATCTTCGTATCATCTTCAAACTTTGCAACAAAGCCATCATTTCCATCGTTGAAGTCAATGACATTCCACGAAAAAATTGGTCCAAACAGAGACCACCGTGGAACATCACTCGTCCCGGGCAGGCAAGCAGAAAAGGCTGCCTTTATACCTACTGTTTGCCTCCTGCCATGAAGCCAATGCTTTACGCATGCTGCAATATTTCCTGTAATACCATGTGCTTGTAGCTTGTTAAGCAGCAATATGTGTGGCATCTTGTCAGAGGCCTTCTGAAAATGCAAGTATACAACATCAACTGATCCACTTTTGTCTATCTGCTTATTACTTCTTTAAAGAATTCCAACATAAGCGGTGGACCCGAAGAGAGAGTACGAAGAGAGAGAGAGAGAGCTTTGCACACATCGGGGTGAAGAGTTTAAAAAAAAGAGCGCTTTGCAGGATTCAGCGCAATAACGGTTGACCAATCAATCTGCGATTGATTAGCAGGGGCAAGTAAAAATTAAGCACGGCCATTGTGTGAGTGGACCAGTGGAGGAGAGAGAAGTTGAGGCTTCAGCGATGAGGCACAGGTAAGTAGCAGGTAAGGCTTTTGTAGTTTTTGAATTAAAAAGTCACTATATTACAGCTAATTAAATCTAGTAAAGATGATACAAGATCAGGTGATGTGCTATAGTAGCATGATGCGGGAGCTGGTGGACCCCATTTTGGATCCTGGTAACCACATCTGCAGCACTTGTTCGCTACTCGAGGAACTTGGGCTCAAAGTTAACGATCTGAATTCTGAAGTTCAAACACTGGCACAACAGGTAGGGGGAAGTTATCTGGACTCTCTGTTTCAGGAGGTAGTCACACCCATTAGATTAACTGCCACAAATTCAATTTGTGGTGAGGGACAAAGGGATGTGAGTGCAAGTGAGGCAGTAGCATGATCTAAGAAACAGAGGCAGAGGAGCCTCAGCCCTTGAACACGTCGAACAGGTCTGAGATTCCTGTTCCCTGTGTGGATGAGAGTGGGGGCTGTAGGAAGGATGGGTAAGATAATCGTGGCATCGCAGTTCAGGGAGCCATTGAAGTCGGGGGAGAGAAGAGCAATGTAGTGGTAATTGGGGATAGTATAGTCAGTGTAATAGACGAAGTTCTTCGTCACGAGGATAGAGAGTCCCGAAGGCTGTGTTACCTGTCTGGAGCCAGGGTTCGGGACATCTTACCTGATCAGCAGAGGAATTTGCAGTGGGAGGGCAAAGCTCCAGTTGTCATGGTCCATGTGGGCACCAACGACATTGGTAGAATGAGTAAAGAGGTTATGTAGAGGGAATTTGAGCAGCTAGAGAATAAATTAAAATGCAGAATCAAAAAGGTAGTAATCTCTATATTACTATCTATTTTCCACGTGCAATTTGGAATAGGTCCTAGAAGACTAGCGAGTTAAATGCGCGGCTCAAGCAATGATGCGGCGGATATCGGTTTGAATTCATGGGAAATTGCCAACAGTGTTGAGGAAGGAGGGAGTTTTAACAATGGGACGGGCTTCACCTGAACTGTGATAGGACCAGGACCCTAGGGAATCCCATAACTAGGGCTTGGATAGGGTTTTAAAATAAATAATAGGAGGGTGGGTCCAAAGATTGGAGAAGTCAGGATAAAGTAAAAAAGAAAGCTGTGCAAAAGATAAAGACAAAGCAAAAGCTAAAAAGAAAGGAATGTAAGAGTGAAGGAAAGTCAAGTGCAAAATATTGCAAGATTTTAAATGCAAAATGGGTGAAAAGGCATGTTATTTGAATGCCCATAGTATTCGAAACAAGGTCAGTGAACTTGAGGCATAAATCAGTACAAAGAGGTATGATTTTGTGCACATTACAGAGATGCGGCTGCAGAGAAGAGAGGATTGGGAATTAAATATCCAAGGATATCTGTTAATACCGATGAATAAGGGAGGTAGGGTAAAGCTCAATTAAGGGTTAGATCAGGGAGATAGTGAGAGACAATATAAGTTCTAGGGAGCAGAATGTTGAATATATCTGGGTAGAGATTAGGGATAGTAAAGAAAAACAAAACGCTGATGGGATTTGTCAATCGACCACCGAATAATAACATTACAATAGTTATCATGGGGATGCTAGTCTTTAACTTGCACATAGCTTGGGTGAATCAAGTTGGTCATGCTTTCTAGAACAGCATGTTACTGAACCTACAAGGGAACGTGATATCTCAGGTCTGGTCCTGTGTAATTAGACAGGTAAAATCAGTAATCATGTGGTTAGGAATCATCTAGGAAAGTGTGATCACAGTATGATTGAATTTCTGCTACAAATGGAGGGTGCAATAGTTCGATTGCTGACCATGTATTTTGCCTAAACAATGGAGACTACAAAGGAATGTGGGAGGATTTGCCTGGTGTAGACTGGAAACACCGGCTATATGGTGGGACAGATGAGGAACAGTGCAGGATTTCCAAAGAGAAAGAGTTTTCCAAAGGTGCTCCACAGTGGTATATCTCAGTTAAAAGCAAGATCATTAAGGGTAGTGAGAGCCAGCCTTGGATAACTAAGCAAATAAAATAAGGTATCAAACTGAAAGCTCACACATAGTCGGAAACTGGATAATCAGAGAAGCAACTTTCAAAAGCAACAGAGTACCACTAAGCAAGTGATAAAGAAAGAGAAGCTAGATTATGGAAGTAAACTGGCACGAAATATATTTTTGTAATTATATAAAGTGGAAAAGCGTGGCTAAAATGAATGTAGGTCCCTTAGAGGATGAGAAGGGGAAATTGATATTGGGTAATGAAGAAATGACCGAGACTTTGAATGACTATTATGTTTTGGTCTTCACAGTGGTGGACACATCTAACATGCCAAGGAGAGATGTTATGGATGTGATGAGAGGTCAGGACATTGATACAATAGCTGTCACTAAAGAGAGAGTGCTGAGCAATCTTATGGGGACTGAAGATAGACAAATCACCTGGTCCTGATGGAATGCATCCCAGGGTGTTGAGAAAAATGGCAGAGGTTATAGTGGAGGGTTTGGTGATGATTTACCAAAATTCTCTGGTGTCTGGGCAGGTCCCGGGGGGTTGGAAGACGTTGAATATCACGTAACTGTTCTAAAAAGGATGTAGGTTAAAGTCATGTAACTGTAGGTCAGTTAGTGTAACATCTGTAGTTGGGAAAATGCTTGAAGCTATCATTAAAGAAGAAATAGTGAGGCATCTGTAAAGAAATCAGTATATCAGGCAGATGCAGCATGGATTCAGTAAGATCAGATCCTGTTTGACAAACTTACTGAAGTTTGTTGAGAATGTACCAAGTGCAGTGGATAGAGGGGAACAGATGGACCTTATTCCATTGGAATTCCAAAAGGCTTTCTATAAGGAGCCACATAAAATACTTATCATAAGGCCATAAGACATAGGAGCAGAATTAGCTCATCTGGCCCATTGAGTCTGCTCCGCCATTCAATACTGGCTGATACTTTTTTTTCATCTCCTCCTCAGCCCTAGTTCCTGGCCTTCTCCACGTAACCTTTGATGCCATGTCCAATCAAGACCCTATCAAGCTCTACCTCAAATACAATAAATAACCTGATCTCAACTACTGCATATGGCAGAAAAAATTCCACAAATTCACCATCCTTTGGCTAAAGAAATTTCTCTGCACCTCTGCTTTGGATGTCCCTCTATCCTTAGATTGTGCACTCTTGTCCTAGACTACCCCACCATGAGAAACGTCTTTTCCACGTCTACTCAGTCTAGGTCTTTCATCACTCAAACGGTTTCACTGAGATCTTCCCTCATCCTTCTGAATTCCAGCAAGAACAGAACCAGAGACACCAAACGTTTCTCTTATGATAAGCCTTTCATTCCTGTAATCATCGACGTGAACTCCTCTGCATCTTCACCAATTGCAGCACATTTTTTTCTAAGATGAGGGGCCCAAAACTGTTCACAATACTCAAGGAGAGTCCTCAAAAGTGCTTTACAAAGCCTTAGTGTCACATCCTTGCTCTTGTATTCTAGACTTCTTGAAATGAATGCTAAAATAGCATTTGTATCCGTTAGGGTGTTCTGCACAGGGACTTACAAGTCCCTTGGCATCTCAGATATTTGGATTTTCTCCTTTTAGAAAATAGTTTGCACATTTATTTCTATTAACTAAGTGCATGACCATGCATTTTCCATAACATAAGGATGAATAGAGTCGGGGTGATATATTAGCATAGATAGAAGATTGGTTAACTAATAGAAAGCAGAGGGTGGGTGTTTTTCTGGTTAACAATCGGTGGTGAGTGGTGTGCCATAAGGGTCGGTGCTGTGCCCGCAAATGTTCACGATATTCATTAACGATCTGGAAGAAGGGACCAAGTGTAGTGTATTAAGTCTGCCGATTATACTAAATTGAGTGGAAAAGCAAATTGTGCAGAAGATATGGAGAGTTTGCAGAGATATATAGATAGGTTAAGTGGGTTGGCAAGGGTCTGGCAGATGGAGTACAATCTTGCTGAATGCGGGGTCATCCACTTTGGAAAGGGAAAGAAAAGGGCTGTTTATTATTTAAAATAATTGCAGCGTGCCGTTGTGCAGAGGGACTTGGGAGAACTTCTGCATGAATCGCACAAGGTTGGTTTGCAGGTGCAGCAGGCTAGCGAGGAGGCAAATGGAATGTTGGTACTCATTGCAAGAGGATAAGAACAATGAGGTTATGCTGCAGCGGTTCAGGGTACTGGTGAGGCCACACCAGGGGTACTGCATGCCGTTTGGGTCTCCATGCTTGATGAAAGAAAAATAATAGGAGATCTTATAGAGATATATAAAATTATGAAAGAGCTCGATAAGGTAGAGGCAGGAAAGTTGATTCCACTGGTAAGTGAGACTAGAATAAGGGGACATAGCCTTACGCTTAGTGGAAATAGATTTAAGATGGAGATTATCAGGAACAGCTTATCCCAAGGAGTGGTAAATCTGCGGAGTTCTCTATGCAATGATGCAGTGGAGGCTACATTAGTAAATACATTTAAGACAAGGTTGGGTAGATCTTTGCATAGCAGGAAATTATGGGTTATGGGGAAAGGGCAGGTAGGTGGTGTGAGTCCATGGTCAGATCAACCATGATTTTATTGAATGCTGGAGCAGACTCGATGGGTCAAATGGCCGACTCCTGCTCTTACGTCTGTATTCTTATGTTATGTTCAACAGATTTGTCAGGCAAGAATTTCCCTTGAGGAAACCATGCTAATTATGACATATTTTATGATGAGCTTCCAAGTACCGTTTGGGCAACTGTAGTTTCGATGACCGGGTGAATCTCTTCCCACATTAGGACCAGATAATTGGTTCTCCCCTGTATGAATTCCCTCGTGTACCAGTAGAACAGATGATTGAGTGACTCTCTTCCCACATACTGAAGAGCTGAACGTTCTCTCTCCTATGAGAAATCCCTTTTTTGTCTTTCGGCTGGATGAGCGAGTGAACCTTTTCCCACATTCAGAGCAGAAGAGCCTCTCCTCAGTATGAACTCGCTGATGTGCCATCAGTTCAGATGATCGAGTAAACTCCTTCCCAAAGTCTGAGCAGGTGAATGGTCTCTCCCCAGTGTGAACTCGCTGGTGTCTCTATAGGTTGGACGAGTGAATGAATTCCCTCCCACATTCTGAACAGGTTAATGCTCTATCCCCAGTATGACTGACTGTTGTGTCAGTTTGTCAGATCAGACGATCAAAGCAGGTGTACGACATTTCTCCAGTGTGGACTGACTGGTCTCTCTGTAGTCTGGATGGCCGAGTGAATCCCTTCCCACTGTCTGCCCTGCTCGATGTAAACTGGCTGGTGTGTCTGCAGGTGGAATGAGTGTTAAATCCTTCCCAGAGTTCTCCATAAATTCTCTGTCAGTTCATCAAGTCAGGTATCAGTCGCAGTGAATCCCTCGTACAATCAATGCAGTTGAAGAACTGATCTGCAGTGAACAAATGCTGGTGTGTTCTCAGCTCCCGGTTCCAGTGGATTTCACTGAGTTACAACAGAAAACTTCATTTCAGACACAAAGCGCATTTCTTCATCTCCGAGGATCAACAACTGAGGAAATATCTGATCACTCCTTAAAAATCTGGATATGTCGTTGTTTTTAACATCCGTGTACTGACTTTGTTGTCGTTTTGCCATTTCTAACCTGTAAGTAGATTGAGAAAGGCATCTGTGGGTGAAGGTTAATGCCCTGTGATAAATAAGAGCGTAGACTACTTTCTAACCATGGTAACTTTGACTTATTTTAATAATATAATTTACAACCTTGCTTTCCTCCGGGACCATGCCATAATCAAGTGATTCTTCAAAGACCATGACAAATGAATCGTTATCTCTTCAGCAATCTCTCTCAGGACTCTGGGATGTGGATCATCAGATCCAGGTGGCTTATAAACCTCAAGACCTTTCAGCTTGCCTAACACCTTTTCTTTGCAATGGCAATGACACTCACTCCTGACCCCTGACAGCCACAGACTTCTGGCACTGACGTCTTTCACAGTGAAGAAAGATGCAAAGTTCTAATAAGGTTCATCCGGCATTTCTTTGTCCCCCATTGCTATCTCACCAGCATCATTTTGCACTGATCCAATATCAGCTCTCACCTCCCTTGTATAACTGCATAAACCTCTTGGTATCCTGCTTTATATTTTGGGCTGCCCTCATATTTCATCTTTTCCCTACTTGTAGCTTTCATATTTGTTTTTTGTTGGATTTTTAAATGGATTCCAATAATCCAACTTCCCTGTTTCATGTTTTACTTTTGTAATCTTATATACCCTTTCTTTGGCTTTTATGTGGTCCTTAATTTCCTTTGTCAGCCCTGCCATTTGAGAATGTCTTCCTTTGTGGGATATATCTATCCTGTGTCTTCTGAACTGTTCCTACAAAATTCTGCCATTGCTGTTTTCTCTCATTCTCACCAGCATCCTCTTCCAATCCACCTGGTCAAGCTCGTCTCTCATGCCTCTGTAATTACTGATACATGCGGCTTCTGCTTCTCCCGCTCAGAGAGGATGCATGAATTCAATTATATTATATTCACTCCCGCCTAACAGTTCCTTTTTATTAAGCTCCCTAATAAGATCTGGGTTATTACATAACAGCTATCTAAGATACCCTTTCCTCGAGTAAACACGAGCACAAGCTGATAAAAAAAATGCCTTTATGAAGTCGTTCAACACATTACCTGTCTTGCTTTCTGACACCAACCTGATTTTCCCAATCCCCTTGCATATTGAAGTCTTCCATTACAATTGTGTCATTGCCCTTGTTACATGTTTTCCCCAGCTCCTTTGCAATATCAATCCCACATACTGGCTCCTATTTAGAGACGAAAATATGATTCTCATAATGGATATTTACCCTTGCAGTTTTTTAATTCCACCCACAAAGATTCAACATTCTGTGATCCTATGACACCACTTTCAAAAAATGTAATTTCATCATTTACCATCAGTGCTTCAGCACTGCCCATGCCTTCCTGACTGTCATTTCGATACAAAGTATATCCTTTTATTGTTACGTTTCCAACTATGGCCTTATTTCAGCCGCGCCTCGGTGCTGCATAGAACGTCATACCAACCTCTCTCATCGTGCCACAAGTTCGTCCACCTGATTTCAAATCGGGCATTTAAATACAGCACCTTTGATCCAGTATTCTTTGCCTTTTGGAATTTGCCTCTGTTTATGCAATTTAACTCTTTGCTCTGTCTGCATTTGCACCCAATCATTTGGCTTGTCCTCCCTTACGTTTATGTTACAACCATCATCTACTCGTCAAACTGCTGGCTCACCCTCAGGTCTATCATACTGGTTACCATCTCCCTACCATAGAAGTTTAAATCACTCCCAACAGCTCTTGTAAGTCTGCTCCCAAGAATATTGGCTCCATCAGATTCAAGTGCTATCCGCCCCTTTTGTACAGGTCCCACCTGGCTCAGAAGATGTCCCAATTATCCAGAAATCTGAACTCCTGCTTCCTGCTCTAATTCTTAAGCCAAACATTTATCTGCCACCTCAACCACATCAATATATTCCTATCCACACGGTCCTATGGCAAGACAGAAATCCCGAGATTTCTACCTTGAATTCCTGCTTCTGTGCTTCCTTCCTAACCCACGCATTGTTTTTTTTTCTTTCTCTTCATGACCTTCTCCCTTTTTCTATATGTCGTTGGTACTAAAATGTACCACGAATTCTGGCTGCTCATCCTTCCTTTTCGGGATACTGTGGACACGATCAGAAACATCACGAACCCTGGCATGTGGCAGGCAGACAGACATCCGTGTTTCCTTTCTGCATCCCACAATCGCCTATCTGCCCCCTAACTGTGGATTCTCCCGTTACTGCTGGCATCTTCTTCAGTTTCCTGCCCGTCTGAGCCACAGGACCACACTTGGTGCCAGAGGCGTAGCCTCTGATGCTTCCTCCAGGTAGATCGTCCACCCCAACAGTATTCAAAACCGGAGTACGTATTGTCGAGGGGGACGACCACAACCACAGAAGTGCTTGCCACTATTTGTCATTCTCCCGTTCCTGACAATCAATCATTTATATGTCTCCTGTCGCCTTGGGATGACAATCTCCCTGTAACTCCTTTCCATCATTGCTTGACTTTCACTAACAAGCCAAAGATCATCAAGCTGTAGTTCCAGTCTGCTTCTCGATGCACCTGGTGCAGACGCGGCCATCGCGGAAGCTCGGCTGAGACAGAGCGAGAAAACACGGGATTATCCCAGGGTGCGGAGTGATGAGATGTGTCCGGATCTCACTGTAATTGTCCCTCAGTTGCAGTTCGGACGTCGGTGCTGACAAAATCCCCAACCTGAGCCCCATTCCTACCTGCCGCCGATCCTTCAGGATCACAAACCCGAGGAAGGGTCTCGGCCCGAACAGCCGACTGTTTATTCATTTCTATAGATACTGCTGAGGCCCTCCAGAATTTTGTGTGAGATGTCTATCCTTTGGAGCCTTTCTTTGATGTATGACTTCGGGGCCTGTACTACCACCCAGACGCACGCGCATTTGTTCGACTGACCACTGACGGCGAATTCTGTTTCGTGGTGGTTTCTGGGTAAGGCTGATGCCATTAACCGGGTCTGAAAGCACTAGTTCAACGACACCTTCCTGAAACCTTCCTGAAAAATTGTCAATGCTTTATGTGGAAAACGAAGCAAGATCTCACAAACAGTACACTCAGTATAAATGGGTATACTGTTTCTTAATGGTCAAAATTCAACCCACTTGCAAATGGAGATATTAAATACCAGATAATGGGAGGATGATAGATATAAGCTGTAGAGCAACATACTCAAAGCACTGCAGGAACTCAGCGAAGTGTCTCAGCCTGAAAGAGTCGACTATTTATTCCTCTCCATAGCTGCTCCCGGACTCTCTGTGTTCCTCCAGCCTTACATGGAAATAAACGTCTTTTTGTCAACCAGTCAGTGTACAAGGGTTTCTGACCTTTCACAGCAGCCACATCATCCTGGTCTGATTCCCTTCTCTTTCCTATGCCTGGAGCCCCAAAGCCCTAAATTGTTGCCGGCTCTTCTTTCAAATCTGATCCATCGAAGATTTATCATAGAAAATAGAAACATAGAAACCCTACAGCACAATACAGGCCCTTCAGCCCACAAAGTTGTACCGAACATGTCCCTGCTTTAGAAATCACTAGTGTTACCCACAGCACTCTATTTCTCTAAGCTCCATGTAGCTATCCAAAAGGCTCTTACAAGACCCTATCGCATCCACCGCCGTTGCCGGCAGCTCTGAGTAAAAAAACTTACCCATGACTTCTCCTCTGCACCTGATCCCAAGCACCTCTAACGTATACACTCTTGTGGCAGCCATTTCAGCCCTGGGTAAAGCCTCTGACTATCCACACGATCAATGCCTCTCATCAGCTTGTACATCTCTATCAGGTCAGCTCTCATCCTCCAAGGAGGAAATGTCGAGTTCCCTCAACCTGTTTACATAAGGCATGCTCCCCAATCCTTGTAAATCTCCTCTGCACCCTTTCTATGGTTTCCACGTCCTTCTTTCAGTCAGGCGACCAGAGCTGAGCACAGTACTCAAATTGCGGTCTGACCTGGGTCTTATATAGCTGCAACATTAACTTTCACCTCCTAAATTCAATTCCACGATAGATGGGGGCCAATAAACCATACGCCTTCTTAACCACAGAGCCTAACCTGCGTTGCTGCATATCCACCATTCTGCTTTCAGACTACAGCTGCTGACCCGTCTGACAGTAACTGAAGGTCAGGGTAGGAGACAGCCAGGGAGACTACATCTGCTGACCTGATTCATGCGGAATCAGCTGCATGGTGCTGAAAGCCTGTGTGAGCCTGCGCTCTGGGATTTTGTCACATTGTTACAATCTGAGACTAGGTCAGGAATAGATACCGGTGCTGTTGAAGACTTCCTGCTTGGATCCTTTACCCAATAAAGCGACGCCATCTGAACGTAATGACTACAGATCAATTGCCCTCACATCTCATGTAATGAAAGTGCTGGGAAGACTGGTCCAGAATTACCTTGGACCCTCTACAGTTTGCCTCCCAACCTCATGAGGGAGTGGACGATACCTGTTTCAGCGAGTTCACTCCCACCGGGATGATGCTGGTGCCATTGTGAGAATCATATTTTTGATTGTTCTACTGCCTCCAATTCAATCCAGCTACATCTTCAGATAAAGAAGCTGCAAAGGATGGATGTAGACAAATCCACTCTCTCCTGGATTACTGCCTTCCTGACAAACAGACAGACAGACAGACCCCGGTTTGTACCGCTGGGTGGTTCTCTGCCTGAGGTGGAGGTGAGTGACACAGGAGCCCCACAGGGACTATCCTGTCTCCGGTTCTGTTCACACTGCACACCACAGACTTTCAGTGCAAACCTCAGTCTTGCCACTTGCAGAAGTTCTCTGATGACTTTGCAGTAGTTGGGTGCATGAGAGATGGGTAGGAGTCAGAGTGCAGAGGAATGGTGGATAGGAATGTGGAATAGTGAGGGAGGAAACACCTGCTCCTGAACATGACCCAAACCGAGAAGATGTTGATTGACTTTAGGAGGAAGAGGACAGTGACGAGTCCTGTATACCTTCTGTTAGAAGACGTTGCGGTGGTGGAGGAGGACAAATACTTGGGTGTTCACCACGGCAATAGACAACACTGGAAAACCAACATCAAGGCTGTTTACAAGAAGGGGATGAACCGACTCTATTTTCCAAGGAAGCCGCAGTCCTTCAATATGTGAGGCAGGGTGTTGCAGGTCATTTACCAGTCTGTTGTAGTGAGTACAGTCTTCCTTGCTGCTTCATGTTTGGGCGAGCAGCGTCGGTGCTGGCGAGGCAAAAAGACTAAATAAACTCATCAGAAAGGCTGGATCCGTCCTTGGCCACTACCCGGAGTCTTTCGAGTTAGTGTTGGAGAAGAGGTCGCTGAACAAACTGTTAACCGTAATTGTCAATCTGGCACATCCTCTCCATGACCTATTGAATAGGCAGCGGAGCCCACACCCCTCTTTCGAACTGACTCACTCAGCTCCACTGTCAGAAGGATTGTTACAGAAACTCTTTGCTACCAAATGCAATAAGCGTATGCACAGTTTATTTTCTGCAAGAGGAGGACACACATCGTAGTTCAATAGTCTCTGCGTTATTATTTAATACATAATTATTGTGTATATTGTTAATCTTTATTTTATTTTTTTGTAAAGTCTGCACATTGCTAAGTACGTTTTCAAATGTTGCTGCTGTAACGAAAGAATTCCCCACTCGGGATCAATAGTATTTGTGATATTATCATTATTATTATTCTTCACCCCTTTATCTCTCTTATCAATCAACATCTCAGCTCTTCACTTCACCCGTCCCAGTCTCCTTGTTTACCCTATCACCTCACCTCCCCATAGGTTCTTACTCCCTCCCTTCCTTTCCAGTCCCGAAGAAGGAAACGGCGACTGTTCACTCCTCTCAATAGTTACTGTCTGCCCCCACTGACTTTCCTCCAGCATTTTCCGTGTGTTACTTTCGTTTTCCGGATCTGCAGAATTCCCCCCTCGTTTACCCATATGCGCATGCGCAGAGGACTAATGTAAACCAAATATCGCGCATGCGCAGAGGACTAATGTAAACCAAATATCGCGCATGCGTTCAGCAGACGAGAGGCTCACAAGGGTCGGCCGCAGGTAGGAAGGGTCTCCGGTCGGAAATTAATCATCAGCGTCTGAAACGCGATTGAAGGCCAATTACTGTAAGCTCTTGCCGCACAGGATAGTGCAATCCAGGACAGTCCTGGTCCGTTCTCTCTTTCTCAGCCCCACGATCCGTACACGGGCCGCGCTGGGGTTTCAGCTGATAAGCGCTGGAGTCGCCGCCATCTCTGCGGCGCATGCGCATCGCTGGATTTTTCAGTGGGGGACGGACAGGTTTCTTGGTCGCTTGGCCTTTTGGGTAAAGAGGCAGCCATAGTTGATACTGCTGGAGTTGTCCTCGTACAGTCGGAGGAAATCCGAGCGAATATATCTCCCAAACACTGCCGAGCTTCAGCTATATAAATGCAAGGATCAGTAACCCGAAATAAAAATATATTTCCTGGTTAATCTTGGATGAAAGGTCTGACTTTCAGTCAGTAAAAATGTTAATTAGTGCTAAATGGCAAAAAAAAATCCTTCCGTCAGATTTAGTTCTCTCTGGGTAAATAACGATATGAAACACCTTTGTCCTCGAGGACAAGTGACTTGTGGCTTTCACATCACGAAAGTGCCAGACTCCAATGAGAATAACTGCTGCCCTCACCTTCATGTTCATTGGTATTGCCATCGATGGGTTCATCACTGTCAATCAGCTGGGGGTGGAGATCCGAGTAATTAGAAAATCTCCAGAATTCTACATGTTGTAACAATTGCTCTTTGCAGTGATGTGGAACATGGCCAGAACTTGAAATAATACCAAAGGACAGAGACAAATTTGCCAAGTCACGGGTGGATTGAACACAGAAACATCGCTCTAGAGACAGGAATACAGTCACAGAATCTGATGGTCAGCGAAGATGCCTGATCCATACCTTGTTAGAAGATGAGGAGTTCATACAGAGACAGAAGTCCACAGTGTATTACAGGCCCTTTGGCAAGAACACTGTTGTGCCGAACATGGAACTTATTTGAGAAACTGCCTAGAATTTCCCTACCACGTAGCCCTCTATTTTTGTAAGCTCCATATACCTATCAAAAATTCTCTGAAAAGATTCTATTGTATCCACCCCTCTATGTGAAAAACATACTCTGACATCTCTTGTACATACTTCCAAACACCTTAAAACTATGCCCCCTCATGTTAGCCATTTCAATGTTTGGAAAAAGCCTCTGGCTATCCACTCGATCAATGCACCTCATCACCTTATTCGCCTCTATCAGGTCAACTTCTCATCTTCCATTGCTCCAAAGTTCACTCAACCTATTCTCATGAGGCATGCTCTCCTCTGCACTCTGTCTATAGTATCCACATCCTTCCTGTATTGAGGTGACCAGAACTGAACACAGTACCAAAAGTGAGGTCTGACTAAGGCCTTATACAGTGGCGTGCAAAAGTTTGGGCACCTCAGTTCAAAATTTCTGTTACTGTGAATAGCTAAGTGAATAAAAATGACCTGATTTCCAAAAGGCATAAAGTAAAGATGACACGTTTCTTGAATATTTTAAGAAAGATTACTTTTTTATTTCCCTCTATTTAAGTTTCAAAGAACAAAAAAGGAAAAGGGACCGAAGCTAAAGCTTGGGCACCCTGCATGGTCAGTACTTAGTAACACCCCTTTGGCAAGTATCACAGCTTGTGAACCCTTTCTGTAGCCAGCTAAGAGTCTTTAAATTCTTGTTTGGGGGGGATTTTTGTCCATTCTTCCTTGAAAAAGGCTTCGAGTTCTGTGAGATTCTTGGGCCGTCTTGCATGCACTGCTCTTTTGAGGTCTATCCACAGATTTTCGATGATGTTTAGTTCAGGGAACTGTGAGGGCCATGGCAAAACCTTCAGCTTGTGTCTCTTGAGGTAGTCCATTGTGGATTTTGAGTTATGTTTAGGATCATTTTCATGTTGTAGAAGCCGTCCTCTTTTCACCTTCAGCTTTTTTTACAGACGGTGTGATGTTTGCTTCCAGAATTTGCTGGTATTTAGTTGAATTCATTCTTCCCTCTACCAGTGAAATGTTCCTCGTGCCACTGACTGCAACACAAGCCCAAAGCATGATCAATCCACCCCATGCTTAACAGTTGTAGAGTGTTCTTTTCAATGAAATTCTGCGCACTTTTTTCTCCAAACATAGATTTGCTGCCAAAAAGCTCTATTTTAACCATCAGTCCACAGGAATTGTTTCCAAAATGCATCAGGCTTGCTTAGATGTTGCATTACAAACTTGTGATGCTGAATTTTGTGGTGAGGATGCAGGAAATGTTTTCTTCTGATGATTCTTCCATGAAGGTCATATTTGTGCGGGTGTCGCTGCACAGTAGAACAATGCACCACACTCCAGAGTCTGCTAAATCTTCCTGATGGTCTTTTGCAGTCCAACAGGGGTTTTGATTTGCCTTTCTAGCAATCCTACGAGCAGTTCTCTCAGAAAGTTTCCTTCGTCTTCCAAACATTAACTTCACCTCCGCCATTCCTGTTAACAGCCATTTCTTAATTACATTACGAACTGAGGAAATGGCTACCTGAAAATGCTTTGCTACCTTCTTATAGCCTTCTCCTGCTTTGTGGGCATCATTGAGTTTAATTTTCAGAGTGCTAGGCAGCTGCTTAGAGGAGCCCGTGGCTGCTGATTTTTAGGACAAGGTTTGAGGAGTCAGGGTATTTTTAAGCTTTCAAGTTTGCAATACCTGGCCTTTCCTAACAATGACTAAACAAGCCATAGCCCTAACAAGCTAATTAACGTCTGAGTCCTTGGTAAAAGTTATCTGAGAGCTCAAATCTCTTGGGGTGCCCAGACTTTTACATGGTGCTCCTTTCCCTTTTCTCACTTCTTTTTGTACAAAACAAAAATAATACATTAATCTTCCTTAAAATGTTGCAAAGAATGCTTCATCTTTAACTTTATGACTTTTGGAGATCAGTTCATCTTCTACTCATTTAACTTATTCACAGTAACAGAGATTTTGACCAGGGGTGTTACTAAGTACTGACCATGCAAGGTGCCCAAACTTTTGCTTTGAGCCCTTTTTCTTTTTTGTTATTTTTTAACTATTACAAGATGGAAATAAAAATGTAATTGTGCTTAAAATGTTATAGAAATGTGCTACCTTTAACTTTATACCTTTTGGAAATCAGGTCATCTTTTACTTGCTAAGCTATTCACAGTAACAGAAATTTTGACCAGGGGTGCCCAAACTTTTGCATGCCACTGTATCTGTCTTTGCATTGTCCTGATTTTTCGCAGAAACTCCAGTTATTGGTGCTCTGCTGTCATTCCTGCAAATGTCCCTTTTCAGTCAACTTCAGCCAGTTCACCTCTCATGCCATTGTAATTTCCTTTATTCCAATGAAATACTGACACATTGGATTTTATTTTTTCCCTCTCAAATTTCAATGTGAATTTGATCATATTATGCCCTCTGTTCCCTCAGGGTTCCTTAACCTTAAGCTCTCTTATCACCTCCGGATCATTGCACATCACCCAGTCCAGCACAGCTGATCCCCGAGTGGGCTCAACAACAAGGTGTTCTAAAAAGCCATCCCTTGGGCATTCTACAAATTCTTTCTCTTGAGATCCAGTACAGACCTGGTTTTCCCGATCCATTTTCTTGTTAAAATCGCCAATGATTATCATGACATTGCCTTTCTGACAGGCATTTTCTATCTCCTGCTGTAATTTGTAATCCACATCCTGGCTGCTGTTTGGAGGCCTGTATACAACTGCCATTAGGGTACTTTTACCCTTGCCATTTCTTTCATTTTCATATTTAGAATCTTTTTATTGATACAGAATCTTTTACAGCTATAAAATGATAGAATATTTAAACAAATTGATATATATACAATTAATAAAGCTGAAGAAAAAAAAGCTGATCGTAGTATATAAAAAAAGAAACAATATTTTTTATAAGGAACAGAAGGGAAAAAAGAGAATCCCAACTAACTAAAAAAAACCACTAACTACAAAAAAAGGAAAAAGGAAGAAATAAAAAACATTAAGAATCAACTCCAGAGCAATATGTCTTACCATCATCTATATATATATATATATATATATATATATATATGTAAAGAAAAAAGAATTATCAACCGCCAATTCATGCTTATGTAGAATAAAGTTGGAAGGAAACCATATAAAATAATTCAAATTAAATGATAACATTTGGTGAAAGAGCCCCATCTTCTCTCACAATTGAATTGAGGATCAAAAGTTCTACTTCTAATTTTTTTCCAAACTGAGACATAACATTACTTGAGAACACCATTGAATTAATGTAGGGATGGAGGTATCATTCCATTTTAATAAAATAGCCCTTCTTGCCAATAATGTAACAAATGCAATTACATGTTGATCTGAAGGTGTAATACCCTGAATATGATGCAGAACTATTCCAAATAGAACAGTCAATGTATTAGGTTATAAAGTAATTTTCAAAGCTTTAGAAATTGTAGAAAATACAGATTTCCAAAAAGATTTTAATGAAGAACATGACCAGAACATATGTGACAAAGTGGCTACTTCACTTTTACACCTATCACAGTAATTGTCTATGCTAGGAAATATTTTGGATAGTCTCTACTTTGTTAAATAATAACGGTGAACAATTTTAAATTGAATTAAACAGTGATTGGCACATATCAAAGAAGAATTTACCATTTTCAGAGCTTGCAACCTGCCTTCATGAACAAAGGTCATATTAAGTTCTCTCTGCCAATCTTGTTTGATCTTTAGTGAGAGGTTATCTTTTAGTAGTAAAAATAAATTATAAATTCTACCAATGGAAACTCTTACTAAAGAATTCAAATTCAAAATGGTATCCAACAAATCAGATTCTTGCAATAATGGAAGCTTAGATAAGTATTGTAAGAAATATCTAATCTGAAAATATTGCAGCAAGTGTGTATAAGAGAGAGAATATTTGTTAATCAGCTCTTCAAAAGTCATCAGTTGACCATCACAAAATAAATCTGTAAAATCTTATTTCTCAATAAGAGAAAAATGGGATCGATTGTTGAAGGTTTAAATAAAAAATTTTGATATATAGAATTAGAAAATTTAAGTTGTATAAAATTTAAATAATTACAAAACTGAAACCAAATCCATAAGGACTGTTTCGTAAAAGGGCAGAGATTTAAATTTGGAATTTTAGAGAGCTGTAAAGGTAATGGAGCTTTAATAATGAGGTTAAATAAAATTGTTTGACAGGTATAAATTCCAAATCAATCCAAACTGGTTTTTGGCTTTTATCGAGCCAATATAACCAAAAAAATAATTGTTGGATAGTAACAGCCCAATAATACAGTCTTAAATTAGGAACTGCAAGTCTGCCATATTTTTTTTAATTTTTGTAAATGATACTTATTAATTCTTGGTCTTTTATTGTTCCAAATAATAAACAAGATAATAGAGTCAATTTGATCAAAATTGTTTTTAGTTAAAAACATAGGTATATTTTGAAAAATATATAAAAATCTAGGTAAAATCATCATTTTCATAACATGGATATGACCTATTAAAGAAAGAGTAAGTGCATTCCATCCAGAAAATTGTTGTTTCATGGAGTCCATTAAATGAACTACATTAGCCTTATAAAGATCTTTATATTTTTTTTAGTAATTATAATACCTATGTAATGCTCACGCTATCGGCTGATGTATGTCTAGGGGAAAATGCGCCCACCCGCCAAACCGTGTCTCCCGTATGCGTGGATACTGTGAAATGTACACTGGTACCAACTCATGCACAGGATATCAGACTGCACACCATGTATGGTTACAAAACACAGTTTATAAATCTTACTAGAACTTGGTAATTAATAGCGATACAATATATAGGAAAGAAAATAAAAGATAGAAAAGGCGCCAAAACTTATCAGAGCTCAGTCAATTCGTGCACAACCATTGGAGCTCAAACATCGAAGTCTTCGGTGCACTATTCGATCTTCTCCGACCTCCTCGACCCACCACCTGGGACCAACCTCGATGGTCAACCAGAGCACATCCCGCACGTTCTCCTTCCATGCCATCTCCCCCTCGACCTCCCCAAAAGCCCGTGCAACACTAGCTTTCAGACCCACAAGAAAGAATAACATCTATTCCAATTGGTCAACAAATGAATACAATTCTCGTTATCAGTAATTATAACCCAAACAAGCTGCGAGAGGAAGCACTTTCTCACCAGTTACCACAACAAAGAAGCATTCTTACTTTAAACATAACAAGAAGCCATTTTGATTAACATACGCCTAAACATAAAGAAGATACCTAAATATTTAAAAGAATTAACAATTCTAAATGGAATATCATATATAAAAATGGGCATTTAATGGAAACATTTATTCAAGTTAAGTTTATATCCTTAAAATTTTCCAAAATATTTTAGTATTTCCAAAAGATTAGGGATTGATTCCTCAGGGATTGAAATTTAAACAAAAAGATCATCTGCATAAAGAGAAATCTTATGTATGGTCCAATTCATAGAGATACCATGAATATTTTTAGCTTCACAGAGTGTCATGGCCAAAGGCTTCAGTACGAGGTTAAATAATAAAGGGCTTAATGGACATCCCTGTCTAGTACCACGTGAAAGTGAAAAAAAAGAGGACTTGAAATTATTAGTAATAACTGTAGCAAAAGGATTCTTATAGTTCATTTGAATCCACCTATTGAAATTATTACCAAAACCAATTTTTTTCATATTTTAAATGAATATGACCACTCAACTTTATCAAATCCCTTTTCTGCGTCAAGAGAAATAACATTGGGATTCCTTAGATAATGATTATCATTATCATTATTAATGATGATAATGTTCATCAATCTCCGAACATTGGAGAAAGAGTAACGGCCTTTAATAAAGCCTGTTTGATCCATAGAAATGTTTTCATTTTATATAATTATCCAAACCATCAGCCATTATCTTAGGGAGAATTTTGGCATCCACATTTAATAATGAAATAGGTTTACATGATGAACATTCAGTAAAATCTTTATCTTTCTTAAGGATTAAGGAAATAGAAGCTTCATAAAAAGAAGGTAAACTATCCTTCTCAAAGGATTCATGAAATATTTCCAAATTGTATGGAGAAAGTAATCTTTCATTTTTTTTTGTAAAATCTCTCTAAATAACCATCAAGTCCAAGAGCTTTACCTGATTGCATTGACAACATAGCCTTCTGAATTTCATTCTCAATAATTGGAGCATCAAGCATCTGTTGATCTTCAACAAAAATTTGAGGAAATCTAATCTTATGTAAAAAAGCCATTTTGCAGGAATCTGCAGGAAATTGAGATCTATAAAGATCAGAATAAAAATCCTGAAAAATATTATTAATATCTTCATGGTTACTTGCTATGTCTCCATTTTCTTTACGAATCTTTAAAATTTGTCTTTTAGCTCTAGCTCCCTTCATTGGGAAGCTAAGAGCAAATTATTTTTATCTCCAAGAATATAAAACTGACTTTTCAATTTTAGTAAATATCCTTCAATAGGATGTTAATAATAAATTATATTATGATTTTAATTCCACTCTTCTTTTAAACAAAACAACATTTGGAGAGGTTGCCTTGATGTTGTCTAAGTCTTTAATTTGTTTAGAGATTTTGTCTAAATCCATTCTTGTGTGTTTCTTCAACTTAGCTATATACGAAATAATCTGACCACGTAAATAGGCTTTTAATATATCCCAAGTTACTAACTTTGAGACGTTTCCTGTATTATTAAAGAGAAAACTCTTTTATCTGAGTTTCAATTAACTCAACAAATTCTCAACTTTGTAACAAATGTTCTGGAAAACGCCGAATGGTCTGGTAGAAGCAACATCTTCCCGTTCAAATATTAGGTTTAAAGGAGCATGATCAGAGATAACAATTGCATCATATTCACGTTTCTGAACATGAAATAGAACTCGGGGGTCGACTGTAAATTAGTTGATTCTCAAATATTTATTATGAACATGTGAGAAAAAAGAATATTCTCTATCACTAGGATGCATATGCCTCCAAATTTCAATTAAGCCCATAATCAATTAAAAAGGAATTAACAAGTGATGCAGAACGATTAGGGAGTTGATTTTTGGATGACGACTAATCCATTAAAGGAATTAAACAAGTATTAAAATCACCAACCATTAATAACATATATTCATTTAGATCAGGTAATAGAGCAAAGACAGCTTTGAAAAATAAGGGATCATCAATATTTGGTCCATAAATATAAACCAAAACTATTTTCCTTTTATGAATTGTTCCTTGGACAATCAAAAATCTGCCATTAATATCAGCTATAATATCCTGGATAAAAGGAATATTGGAATCAATAAAAATAGGCCAAAATTTAAAAAATCGATTTTTATCACATCTCCTGATATTTTTATCACATCTCTCTTGAGCAAAGATTATATCAGGTTGGAATCGGTTAATATTTTTAAATGTTTTCTTACGCACTCCAACTTAAAACATTTAACTGTTTAAATATCATCATAAGACTTTGTATCTAAAAAAATAGTTAAATGCATGTCAGGATAATATAGTCAAGAATGATGGAGATAAACAACAATAATAATAATTAGCATACGCTCCAGGATTCAATAATGGAGATAAAAAATAAGAAAGGAAAAAAGAAAAAACCCACCTAAACTACAAAGCCCAGAAATAAGTTGATATCAATCGGTGCAAGCCCCAAAGTATGCATAATAAGCAATTATAACTCCACCTGCCTAAATAAAAAGTAAAAATGAATAAAGTAATCTTTGTCTCCCTCTTCTGGATATAAATCTCATTACAGTTGACATATAACTCAATATAATTAATTTGGAAGGGAGTGTTTTTTTAAAAAAAGAAAAACTACCTTCAATTTTGAGAATAACTTACATAATATTAGATAAGGAAAGAAAAACTCGTCCAAAAAAAATTCTTGAAATATTTGCACAGAAGAAAACAATCGCCATCTTTAAATTATCCAATCTATCTTTAAAAAGTTAAGAAATCCAGATAATTACTTAAAAGATCTTTACATAAGCATACGAAGCAAAAAAGCAATTAATTCATTTAAATGCTACAGTGCAAAAAAATTCTAGATGGTTCAAAGTTATCTGCAGTCTTTCCACAGTTCTCCCACTTTGTCTTCTGAGTTTAAAACCATCCAAACCAGTGTATTTCAGATAGAAGTACATTTTAAGGTAAAGACTTGCTATAACCATCAAATCTTCCGATTTCATCACTCCTTACATCGCGAGACAATCAAACAGTTGCAAATCATTCAAACTTCAGACTCGTCAGGCAGAGAATTAATAAAGCGCAATGAATCCGCTGGGTCATCAAAAATACGAATCCCAGAATTTTTAACGAAAAGTCTTAATTTAGCTGGATATTGAAGCGATGGATAAAGCTATTTTTGTTAAGCTGAACACAGAGCCGGAGCAAAACCAAAACGTTTCTTAACAATTTTCTGAGGAAAATCTTCAAAGAAGTGAATCTCCGAACTTTGAAATTGAAACAACCTTTGTTTCCTTGCAAGCGTAATAATGCGGTCTTTGTCTTTAAAATGAAGAAAACGCACAACAATATGCCCGTTTTTACCTTGGTCCAAAAGCTTTAAAGCATTGGTTCTGTGAGCCATTTCAATCTCCAGCGGTTGTGGGCAAGCCTCCGGAAATAAAGACTGAAACATTTTAGCAAAATTGTCCCGTGTATCGGCAGGTTCTGATTTCTCTTTTAATCCAACAATTTGGATATTATTCCAATGCGACCGAGCTTCCAGATTGATGATTCATTGATGAGCCTTTTCCAAATGGGAAGAAAGGTCAGCCGCATTTCAACTAACTTCTTTAAGATCGAGGCTCAGAGAACCAATTTTTTTTCCTTAAAAGGGAGAAGTTTATCTTTTAGTTGAGTTACTTCAGAAACGATATAGCTGATTTGAGTCACTAATCTCTTTACCCAAGGCGGTTCCTCCGAGAACTCGTCAGCTTTTTTAGGCTTTCTGTTGCTTGGGTCGGGATTCCTTTTCATGCTTCTTAGGGTAGACATAATTATAACTGTTGCTCTTCAAATCCAACTGAATAAAGTTAAAATTTCAAAGTTTAAGTCGGAAATGGGAGAGACTAAAGCGGGTAGAAAGAAACTATGTCTTACATGTCCTCAAGCGGGAGGCTGAGTCCTTTGCCATTTCTTAACTCAACCCATAGAGACTCTACAATTTACAATCCTATGTCATCTCTTTCCAATGATTTAATATTATTTCTTATTCACAGAGCCACACCACCCTCTCTGCCTAGTAACCTATCATTCTGATGCACTGTATATTCTTGGACGTTCAGCTCCCAATGGCAGCTACCTTTTATCCAAGTTTTAGAGATGGCTGCAATGTCAAATTTGCCAATCTGTAGCTGAATTTCAAGATTGTATATTCCTAATGCTCTGTACATTCAAAAACAACACTCTCAGTCCAGGATGTGTTGCTTTCTATTTCAACTGCACCACGTCTCTTTGCCCTGTTCCTCATGCCACTGGCTTTGACTGAGCCTCATCTTCTGACTGTTCTTTCTACAATCTCTGTTGCACACTATCTCTGATTTATTTCTGTTTTCCCCTTCCTCAACCCCATCACTCTGGTTCCCATCCCCCTGCCAAATTCATTTTAACCCTCCCTAACAGTTCTGTTAAATGTGACCGTTAGGATATTGGGCCCCTTTGGGTTCGGATGGAACCTGTTCTTCTTGTACAGGTTGTACCGCCCCCAGATGAGGTCCAAATTATCCAGGAATCTGAAGCCCTGTCCCCTACACCAGTCTGTCGACTACACATTAATACACCTGATCATGCTATTCTTGCATGTGGCACAAGCATCGATCCCGAGATTACTACCCTAGAGGTTCTGCCTTTCAGCTTCCTATCCAACTCCCTGAATTCTCTCTTCTCAACCTCCTCCCTTTTTTCTACCTATGTCATTGGTACCAACATGTACCGAGACTTCTGGCTGTTCACCCTATCCTTTCAGAATACTCTGCACCCGATCCGAGACATCCCGTACCCTGGCACCTGGGAAGCAACACACCATGTGGGTATCTCTATCAGGCTGACAGAACCTCCTGTCTGTTCCCCTCACTGTTGGATCCCCTATAACTACTGCATTCCTCATCTTCCGCTTTCCCTTCTGCACACAGAACCAGGCTCTGTGCCAGAGACCCGATCGTCATGGTCATCCTCTGTCAGGTCTTCCCCCTTGTCTGCATCCAAAGTAAGAAAACTATTACTGAGGGGTATGGCCACTGGGTACTCTTCACTCACTGGTGCATAATTTCTGGGTTACCTCTACTTCATTTCTTTAACAAGGAACAACGTCTTCCAATCCTCTGCTAGGTCACCCTTCCCAATTGATAATACAAACGTCATTGCCAGAGGCTCAGCAATCTCTTACCTCACTTACCACAGTAGCCTGTTGAGTGAGATATACCTAATGTAAGCAATGACACATTTACTATTTCAAAGGTGGTTCTCATCACAGCTGCAAGAATTATATTGCAAAACTGGAAAAAACCCAGATGTCCCACTGTGAGGGAATTAACTGAGGAAATGGTTAAGATTTCATCATATGAACACATGTTGGGAAAAATTAACAGTGAGGGAAAAGTGCAAGACGCATGGGATCAATTTTGGTTGTATGTTAATTTAAACTTAAATTAGAAGGTTTTTTTTCTGTTTCTTAGTTGTTGTATCTTTTCCTGTCATGGGATTACTGTATAAATATGCTGTACTCTATCTGCTCTATGATATGCTGTGCTGCTTTATAAAATAAGAATAAATAATAATAAAAGTTTGAATTACAAAATTGTGATGCCAGAGCTCACATTGAGAGCATATCTTACAGAAACATGTAAAATTATGAAAGGGATAGATAAGCTAGAGGCAGGAAAGTTGTTTCCACTGGTAGGTGAGACTAGAGCTAGAGAACATTGCCTCAAGGTTTGGGGGGTGTGGGATGGAGATGAGGTGGACCTGTTTTTCCCAGAGGGTGGTGAATCTGTGGATTTCTCTGCCCAATGAAGCGGCAGAGACTATCTCAGTACTTGTATTTGAGTCAGGGTTGGACAGATTTTTGCATAGTAAGGGAATTAAGGGTTATGGGGAAACGGCAGGTGGGTGGAGATGAGTTCATGGCCAGATCAGCCATGATCTTATTGAATGGCAGAGCAAGCTTGACTGGCCATGTTTTCACCACAAACTAAAATCTCACCTGAAATATTGTCCTTCACTCATTGATTTTCTTTTGTAAAAATTTTTACAGGTTTGAAATGGCAGAACACTTGTGTACGGGAATCTCAAACACAACAGCACAACAGTTTTGCTGACACTGTCTGGATATTTAAGGAGTGATCAAATATTTTCTTTGCAACACCAACACATCTGCTGTTGATCCTTGGAGATGAAGAATTATCTCATCCAAGCTGGTAATGTAAGCTGTCTCTGTAATTAAGTTTTCTGTACTAACTGTGTGAATTTCACTGGAACCGGGAGCTGAGAACACACCAGCATTTGTTCACTGGAGATCAGTTCTTCAACTGCATTGATTGTACAAGGGATTCAAACGTCTGACTTTCTGAATTGTCAGAGAATTGATCGTGGTGAGATATCATTCTCCTTCTCTCGGTGTGGGAAGGGATTCACTCACAGGCTACCTGCAGACACACCAGTGAGTTCACCGTGGGAAGAGGCTATTCACCCGCTTGGTGTGTGGAGGGGGGAACTACTCTGTCATCCAACCTGAAGATTCATCAGCAAGTTCACACCATAGTGAGATGCTTCACCTATTCTGCAAGCAGGAAGCCATTCTGTTATTGATGCAAAAGGTATATCGGAAAATACACCAGTGAGAGGACATTGACCTGCTCAGACATTGGGAAGGCTTTCACACACTCAACCACACCAGAGTGACACCAGCGAGTTCACACTGGGGAGAAGCCATTCACCTGCTCTGAATGTGGGAAAAGGTTCACTCAGTTGCCTCAACTGAATGAAGACCAGCGCGTTCACACTGAAAAGATGTCATTCATCTGCTCAGACTGTGGGAAGGGATTCACTAACTCGTCCACATTCCACAGACACCAGCGAGTTCACACTGGGGAGAGGCCCTTCACCTGCTCAGACTGTGGGAAAGGATTCACTCAGTCATCTCACCTGCTACAACATCAGCGAGTTCACACTGGGGAGAGACCATTCATGTGCTCAGACTGTGGGAAGGGATTCACTTGCTCATCCAACCTACAGAAACACCAGCGAGTTCACACTGTGGAGAAGCCATTCACATGCTCTGAATGTGGGAAAGAATTTATTCATTCATCTCAGCTGTTGAAACACCAGCAAATTCACTCTGGGAAGAAAGCATTCATCTGCTCAGAATGTGGGAAGAGATTCACCTATTCAGCTCAGCTGAAAGGACATCAGTTTGTTCACACTGGGGAGAGGCCATTCAGCTGCTCTGAATGTGGGAAAGGATTCACTCATTCATCTCAGCTCTTGAGACACCAGCAAATTCACACTGGGGAGAAGCCATTCACATGCTCTGAATGTGGGAAGAGATTCACCCATTCATCTCAACTGAAGGAGCATCAGCGAGTCCACAATGGAGGGAAGCTGTTCACCTGCTCTGAATGTGGGAAGGTATTTGCTCGGTCATCTGAACTGAAGTTACATCAGCAAGTCCACACTGGGGTGAAGCCATTCACTTGTTCTGAATGTGGGAAGGTATTTGCTCGATCATCTGAACTGAAGTTACATCAGCGAGTCCACACTGGGGTAAAGCCATTCACCTGCTCTGATTGTGGGAAAGGATTCACCCGCTCAGCTCATCTGAAAGAACATCAGTTTGTTCATGCTGCAGAGAGGCCGTTCACCTGCTCAGACTGTGGGAAAGGATTCATTCGTCACTCACATCTACTGACACACCAGTTAGTTCACACCGGGGAGAAACCATTCATCTGCTCTGAATGTGGGAAGGGATTCACCCATTCAGCTCAACTGAAGGAACATCAGCGACTTCACACTGGGGAATGGCCATTCACATGCTCTGAATGTGGGAAGGGATTCACTCGGTCATCTCGACTTAAGGTACATCAGCGAGTTCACACGAGGGAGAGGGTGTTCATCTGCTCTGACTGTGGGAAGAGCTTTACTCAGTCATCTCAACTGAAGGTACATCAGCGAGTTCACACTCAGGAGAAACCTTTCAGCTGCTCTGAATGTGGGAAGGGATTTGTTCAGTCATCCAAACTTGTGAGGCACTACCGAATTCACACTGGGGAGAAACTGTTCACCTGCTCAGATTGTGGGAAGGAATTCACTCGGCCATCTGACTTTAAAATACATCAGAGAATTCACACTGGGGGATGCCACTCACCTGTTCTGAATCTGGGAAACGATTCACTCAGACATCTCAATTAAGACTATGAGATATAGGAGCAGAAGTAGGCCATTTTGCCTTTCCAGTCTGCTCCGCCATTCAGTCATGGGCTGATCCAATTCTTCCAGTCATCTCCCCTGCCTTCTCCCCATACCCTTTGATGCCCTGGCTAATCAGGAACCTATCTCTCTCTCTGCCTTAAATGCACCATATTACCTGGCCTCCACAGTTGCTTCTGGCAACAAATTCCACAAGTTTACCACCTTCTGACTAAAGTAATTTCTCCTCATCTCTGTTCTAAAAAGATGTCCTTCAATCCTGAAGTAGTGCCCTCTTGTCATAGACTTCCATACCATGGGAAATAACCTCACCCTATCTTATCTGTTCAGGGCTTTCAACATTCGGAATGTTTCAATGAGTCCCCCGCACCCCACCATTCTCCTGAACTCCAGGGAATACAGCCCAAGAGAAGCCAGATGCTTCTCGTATGGTAACTCTTTCATTGCTGGAATCATTCTTGTGAATCTTCTCTGAACCCACTCCAATGTCAGTATATCCTTTCTAAAATAAGGAGCCCAAAACTGCACATAATACTCAAAGTGTGGTCTCATGAGTGCCATATAGAGCCTCAACATCACATCCCTGCTCTTATATTCTATACATCTAGAAATGAACATCACCATTGCATTCACCTTCTTCACCACTGGCTCAATCTGAAGGTTAATCTTTAGGATGTCCTGCACAAGCACTTCCAAGTTCTTTGCAAATCTGCATTTTGAATTATCTCCCAAACTAAACAATCGTCTGCCCGTTTATTTATTTCACAAATATGCCTGACCATACACTTTCCAACACTGTATTTCATTGACTATTTCTTTGTCTATTCCCCGAAACAATCGATATCTCTCTGCCGGCACTCTGCTTCCTCAGCACTACCCACTCCTTCACTTATCTTTGTATCATTGGCAAATTTAGCCACAAATCTATTAATCCAGTAGTCCAAGTCTTTGACATAAATCGTAGAAAGCAGTGGTCTAAGCAGTGACCACTGTGGACCTCCAGTGGTAACCAGCAGCCAGTTCAGAATAGGATCCCTTTATTCCAACTGTGTTTTCTGTTGATCAGCCAGTGCTCCACCCATGCTAGTAAGTTCACTGAAATTCCATGGGATTTATCTTGCTAAGCAGCCACATGTGCAGCACCTTTCAAAGGCTCACTGAAAAGTATACCACATCTACTGCTTCTCCTTAGTCTATATGGTTAATAAAGAAAACAAAAAAGAAAAAGGGCCCATTCTCATGAAACACTCTATTGTGCCATGTTGGAGCTCACAGATAAGCTGTTCGACCACTATCGACCTCTTCCGAACCTCGTTGAACTTCGGACCCTCACTCCAAGTCCACTCCGTCCAAGACCTACCAACTCTCTCCATTCACGTCTTCTCCCTATCTCTCCCCAGCAAAAGACACGTGAATGCCTGGCTCACAGACATACAACAAAGAACAAAATCCCACTCATTGGCTAGCATGCCCTGATAGCTCTAGTCATGACCCAGACGCTGCTGCAGAGAAACCATCACCTCAACAGTGGAACATTACAGAAAAACTATTACATTAGCAGTGAAACCTTACAGTGTGTTGCATTTGAAAAATGCTTTTTATATCTTCTTGATATTAGTCACCAGTTTCCTTTCATAATTCAACTTTTCCTTCCTGATGACCTTTTTAGTTTCCTTCTGCAAGTTTCCCAATCCTCTATCTTCCCACTAAATTCTGCTTCCTTGTCTTTTGCTTTTACTTTGGCTCTGACTTAACTTGTCAGCCATGATAGTGTCCTTCTTCCATTCAAAAATCTGTTCTTAAGAATATATCTGTCTTGCACTTCCCTCATTTTTTGCAGAAATTCCAGCCATTGCTGCTCTGCTGTCCTTCCTGATAGAGTCCCTTTCCAGTCAACTTTGGCCAGTTCCCCTCTAATGCAACTGTAATTTTCTTTATTCCACTGACACATTGGAATTTAGTTTCTCCTTCTCAAATTTCAAAGTGAACTCGATCATGTTTTGATCACTGTCCCCAAGGGTTCCTTAACCTTAGCTCTCTTATCACTGCCGGATCATGGCACAACAGCCAAACCAGCACAGCTAATCACCTAGTGGGCTCAACTAGGTTTAGCTTTTTAGCTGTTCTAAAAAGCAATCCCTCAGATATTTTGCAAATGCTCTCTCTTGAGATCCAGTACTGGCCTGTTTTTTCAAATCTACTTTCCGGTTAAAATCACCAGCGATTATCATGGCATCGCTCTTCTGATATGCCTTTTCTAACTCCTGTGGTAATTTGTAATCCACATCCTGACTGCTCTTTGGAGGCCTGTATACAACTGCCATTCGGGTCCTTTTACCCTTGCCATTTTTTACGTCCAACCACAGAGACTCTACACTTTCCAATCCTGTGCCATTGCTTTCTAATGATTTCATGTAATTTCTTATACACAAGGCAACACCACCCCCTCTCCCCTATCTTCCCAATACACTGTATATCCTTGCATGTTCAGCTCCCAATGGCAGCCATCCTTTAGCCAAGTTTCAGAGATGGCTACAATGCCATACTTGCCAATCTGTAGCTGAATCTCAAGATCATAGATCATCCATTTCAATTCTTATGCTGCGTGTGTTCAAATATGTCACTTTCAGTCCAGAATTGAATGAACATTAGCAAGTTCACACTGGGTAGAAGCTGTTCATCTGTTCAGACTTGGAATGTATTCACTGAGTCATATCACCTACCGACATACGAGTTTGTTTTCAGCAGTGAGAGGACGTTAACCTGCTCAGACTATGGGGAAGGCATTCAACACTTATCCATGCTGCAGAGATAGTGGCGGGTTCACACAGTGATGAGGGAGGTGAGATGCACTGCATATGGGATGCGTTTCAAACAGTCATTCATCTTTGTGTTCCCTTACCGAGATTCGACCCATCAATAATCTGAGAGATCAGAAGCTTGAGAAGACGTAATTCACTCAGGTTCGTCAACCGAGTTTTAAAGGCAATTGTTCAGGGCAGGTTATTTCTGAGTTTTCAGCAGTGGCCAATCAGCATTCAGGATGGATTATCAAGAAGATCTTGAAGTTGGGCAGGAGCAAGTGGAACGGCCAGCCTCAGAGTGGACAGAGTCAGAGCAGAGACTTTGAGATTTCAGTCAGGAGAGCCTTCAGTTAGAGAAGGCAAAATCGTCATGAAGCTAGAATTTTTTTTGCTCCCTTTTTTACATTTACTCAAAACAGTAGAAATGCCAGGCAGGCCAGTGGAAAGCACCTCTTGCGGGATGTGTGAAGGCAGGGAACCCTCCTGTTTCCCTGATAACTACACCTGTGAGAAGGGCATCCAGCTTCAGCTCCAACTCCAACTATGGAGTTGGAGCTAGAACCTGATGAACTCCAGATTATTCGGGAGGCTGAAGGGGTGATAGGTAAGGATATAGAGAGGTAGTTGCACCCAAGGTGCACGGAAGAGGGAACTGGGTGATGGTCAGGAAGGGGAAAGGGGGAAACAGAGAGTGCAGTTTACCCCTGTGTCCATCCCGCTGAACGACACATATATCACTTTCGATACTGTTGGGGATGGTGGGATGACCTAGCAAAGGAAAGTCACAGCAATAGTGTCTCTGGTGCTTAGTCTGGCTCTGAGACTAAGAAGGGAAGGGTGGAGAGGTGAGCTGTGGTCATAGGTGATTCGTCAGTTAAGGAAACTGACTGGATGTTCTGTGGGTGAGAATGAGATTCCCAGATGATATGTCATCTCCTGTGTTCTCTAGATCTGGGACATCTCGAATCAACCGCTCAGCAGTCCTAAGGAGGGTAAGCAGCGAAGGTTGTGGTCCATGTGGTACCAATGATATGGGCTGTTAGAGTAATGAGGTTCTGCAAAAGGAATTCAGGGAGTGAGTTGCTAAGTTAAATGGCAGCTCGTCCAGGGCTGTGACTTTGAGACTGCCATCTGTGTCACGTGCCTGGAATAGGAAGAATATACAGTTTAACTGTATACTAAGGAGTTGGTGCAGGAGGGAGGCATAAGATTATTGGATCATTTCAGCCTGCAAGGATTGCTGTGTCCACAGGAGCGTGTGCGTGTTGGGAGAGACGGGACATCGCTGATGGAGGGTGAGTGGGCAGGCGGGTCTCTATATTTCTCACACACACACAACACATGCAGCAGAGTATGTGGGAGGGGAGTGAGAAGGGAAAAGAGGAATGAGGAGGATGAAATCAGGGCTGCTTCACAAAGTCCCAGACTTATCCAACCCTTCTCCTCTGGAACTGGTCCCATTCCCTACCCCAGGCTGGGGGTGGGCATTCAGTTGCCTTGCCAACAAGAAAATGAATTGTTCGATAGCATTATTAACACTTTGATAATAAATTTACATTGAACTTGAACATTGGCATGTATTGTTTGTAAATCGTGCTGATGAGAAATGGTCTCAGTGATGGTCCGAGAGTGGAAAATGAACCGGTGTTCAGCCCCAGCCCCACTGCTCCGTGCCGGACAAGAACCCCCCCACCCCCACCTGAGTCTTTTCCATCTGTGCTTGTCCACTCTCCCTCTAAAATTTCCACTTTCTGTACCTGTCCCACTGTCTTTAATTTTCCTTCTGTTACAAGAATCACCCCTTGTAATAATGATCAGTGAGATACAGAAAATTTGTATTTACCAACAATTGACTTCTGCTGCCTTCTTCCCATAACTTTTGATGTCCTAAATAATCAAGCACTGATCGACTTCTGTTTTAAATAAACCCGATGTCTTGGCCTCAGAACCGTCCATGGCATTGAATTTCACAGGATCGCCTGAAGAGGTTCCTCCTCATCGCCCTGAATGCATGCTGTCTGGTGTTAGACGTTTTGACCCAGGGGGAATAATGATGCCAACTATCAACTCTATATGTTTCTTGTAATCTTGCAAGTTTTATCGTGTCACACTGAGCCTCATCTAGTCCAAAATAAACAAGCTAAGTTTGTCCAAACTCTCCTCACACATTAGCTCATGCCTCTAATCCAGACAACATCCTGGTGAAGCTCTCCTGCACCTTCTCCATTGTCTCACTATGATAGTGGAGAAAACAGAGGCAAGGGAGAGGAGATGGCCAGAGTTGATTGGAATGGGACACTAGCAGGATAACAACATGGCAGCAATGGCTGGAGTTTCCGGGACAATGCAAAATACACAGGATAGATACATCTCAAAGACGAAGAAGTATTCTAAAGGGAGAATGCTATTGTGGCTGATGAGGGAAGCCAAAGACAGCATACAATAGGGAGAACTGCAGAGTGGGATGACCTATGACAATGCAGTGGCAGCCAGACCAATAGCACTGAGATTAGCTCTGATGCTCAGAAGGAAAGGGTGGAGTCGGACAGAGCAATGGTCGTAGGGACTTGGTAATTAGAGGGACGGATAGGAAATTCTGCAACAGCAGAAGAGATGCCAGGAAAGATTGTTGCCTCTCAGGTGCTAGGGTCCAGAATGTCTCTGAGCAGTTGCAGAATACTCCTGACAGGGCCGGTGAGCAGCCGAAGGTCGTGGTACATGTTGACATCAATGATGTATGCAGGCGAGGGGTAGAACAGTAAGTTTAGGGAGTTAGGAAGGAGGCTGAAGAGCAGGTCCTCCAATGTGGTAATGTCTGGATAACTGCCTGGACCACAAGCTGGGGAAGATCAGAGCAGGAAGACAATTTAGCCAAATGAGTGGCTGAAGAGATTATGTCAGCGTTTCAAGCTCTTGTGTCACTGGAACCTTTTCTAGGGAAGAGTTGATGAGGACAGGTTATCCCTGAACTGGAGAGGAACCAATATCCTGACAGCGGCATTGGGGAGGGTTTTAAATAAATCTGTAGGAGACTGGGGACCAAAGTGAAGTGCCAGAGGATAGAGAGGTTGGCGGCGAAGTTGAAACAGCATGCAGGAAGTTTGTGAGGAAGAAAAAGGCGATAACAGAGCAAAGATGAACTTAGCCTGATGGTTTGAGATACGTCTATTTAATGCAAGAAGTATAAATAAGGTGGATGAACATAGAGCATGTATCAATACATGGAACTATGACGTCGTGGTCATGACTGAGATTTGGACGTCTCAGGAGTAGGAATAGCTGTTGAGTGTGCAGGGCTTTAGATGTTTCAAGAAGCACAGAGAGGGCGGCAACAGAGGAGGGAGCATGGCTTGCCAATCAGTGATAGTATCATGGCTACAAAGAAAGAGCAAGTCGTGCAGTGATTGTCCACTGAGTCTGTATTTCGGGCCCTGAATGGTAGTGGTGGAAGAGCTGTAGCACTTGTTCCACTTGTATGGATAAGTGCCCGGAGGGAGATCAGCGAGGAGGGATTTATGGACAAGTGAGCCGTGTAAGAAGCGATCCCTGTGAAAAACAAAAGGTGGGGGAGGACGGGGTGGAGTGAATAATGTATTTGGTGGTAGAATCCTGTTGGAGGTGGCGGAGGTTTTGGAGATGTATGTGCTGGTGGGGTGGTAGGTGAGGACGAGGAACCCTATCCTGAGAGCAGGTGCAGCAGAGATGGAGGAATTGAGAGAAAGGGATGGCGCTTTTCAAGCAGCCGGGTGGGATGAGGTCTCATCCAGGTAGCTGTGAGAGTCCATGGGTTTGCAATGACGTAAGTGGATAAGCTGTCTCCGGAGATAGGGAAAGTAAGATTGAGAAAGTGAAGGGAGATGTCAGAGATGGACCAGGTGAATTTCAGGGTAGGGTGGAAGTTGGAGGCAAAGTGGTTGAAGTCGACAAGTTCAGCATGGGTGCAGGAAGTAGCACCAACACAGTCATCGATGTAGCATAAGAAAAGTGCGGGACGGTCACCAGTGTAGGCTTAGAACATAGACTGTTCCACGTAGCCAACTAACAGGCAGGCACAGCTGGGACCCATGCTAGTGTCCATGGCTAGCACTTCTTTTTGAATGAAGTGGGAAGAGCAAAAGGAGAAATTTTTGAGATGGAGGACAGGTTCCATGAGGCGGAATAAAGTGTCCGTGTCCAGTACATAGTACTCAGTAACTTCCGCCATCTTCGGCAGGGTCCCACCACCAAGCACAGCATTCCCTCCCCCTCCACACCATTTGCTTTCCGCAGAGATCATTCCCTACATGACTTCATTATCCACTCATCACTCACTACTAATCGCCATTCTGACGCTTATCCTTGCAAGCGGAACATGTGCTAAACCTGCCGCTTCATATTCTCCCTCACTACCATTCAGATCTCCAAATAGTCCTTCCAGGTGAGGCGACACTTTACCTGTGAGTCTGTTGGAGTTATCTATCGTATCCGTTGTAACTTCTTGAATATTGGTGATACCGAATGTAAATTGGGACACCGCTTCACCACCGGGAAAAGCAGGATCTCCAAGCGGCCACCAATTATAATCCAAAGGTTTAAAAGGTAAATTTAATGGCAGAGAAATATGCGGGGCCTCCTGACCTGGTGTGTGTGGACTTCCCGCCAACAAAGCCAGATGCCAGCAACACAACGAATGTCTTAGTCATCACGGATCACTACACCAGATCTGCGCACGCATTCCCTACCAGCTATCAGAGGGCGTCCACGGCGGCCAAAGTGTTATGGGAGAAGTACTCAATTTGTTATGGCCTTCCAAGGCAGATACATAGTGATCGGGGACGAGATTTCGAGACTATGCTCATACATAATTTACTGAGCCTTCATGGTGTCGAGAAGTCGAGGACTATGCCTTAACACCCACACGGTGATCCCCAGCCCCAGAGTTTTCATCGGACCTTATTAGACATGCTCGGAAACTTGGAAATCAACAAGAAGAATAAGTAGAGTGAACGTATTGGATATCTGGTCCACTGCTACAACTGTACACAAAATGAAGCTACCGGGTACTGGCCATATTATCTCATGTTCGGGCACGAGGCGATGTTGCCCACTGACCTTTGTTTTGGGACTGGGGAGGGAGACCTACCATCGAGGACTTATCTGAAGTATGTGTCTGATATGAGAAGTGAGCTGGAAAAGGCTCATGAATTAGCTGAGGTCGCGGCTGCCAAGCAGAATCATGGAAATAAGAAGATCTATGATCAAACGTTAGATTCTCCCAACTCATGCCAGGAAACCTAATCGTCATAAGAACTTTAAGTCTACCTGGGATGCATAAGTGGGCTGATAACTTGGCAACCCTATGTACTGGAGAGTAAGATGCCAAACGGCCGATTTTTTCCGGTGAAAACCAAAGGATGAGAACGGGCCTTTTAAGATTCTCCATCGAAACCACCTTCTTCCTCTGAGACAAGAGTTGCAGGTTGAATCAGAGTCCGACCTGCAGCCTACACCTAGTGGGAGGATTCTGTGGTGACACAAAGCAATTGAAGGACCAACAGCAAGAGAGATCAGACCGGCCCCTGCCCCTCAATGGGATACGGTCTCGGAGGATGAGGAAATGAGGGTGTGGTATATGTTGCCTTTTTCTAACTCCCCACTGATTGAGGAAGAGATTCCCAATCCTTCTCACGGTGAGTGGTGAGTTAGAAAAATTCGGCGGGGGGGGAGTGTTGGTTATCTGTGGTTGAACTGAATTTCAGCGGGATGCTGAAGAGGGATGAAGCGGGGGTTCAGCCAAGTGGCAGAGGGGTCCGATCTGCAGGAGACTCACTGTCCTATAATTTCCTGGGCTGTCCACACTCCCTTTCTTGAATAATGGAACAACATTAGCAAACCTCCAAGCCTCCAGAACCCCTCCCGTCCTCAATGATGATGAAAAGATTATCACCAGAGGATCAGCAATCTTGTCCCTCGCTTCCCACTGTAGCCTGGGGAATATCCCGTCCGGTCCCGGTGACCCATCCAACTTGATGCTTTCCAAAAGCTCCAGCATATTCTCTTCCTTAATATCTACATGCTCAAGCTTTTCAGTCCATTGCAAGTCATCCCTTCAATCACCAAGATCCTTTTCCGTAGTGAATACTGAATCAAAGTATTCATTAAGTACCTCTGCCATCTCCTGCGGTTCCATACACACTTTACCATAGTCACACTTGGTTGGTCCTATTGTCTCACATCTTATCCTCTTGCTCTTCACCATATTTGTAGAATGCCTTGGGGTTTTCCTTAATCCAGTCCTTCAAGGCTTTCTCATGGACACTTCTGGCTCTCCTAATTTCATACTTAAGCTCCTTCCAGCTGGCCTTATCTTCTTCTAGATTCCTGTCATTATCTAGTTTTTTTTAACCTTTCGTAAGCTCTTCTTTTCTACTTCACTAGACTAACTACAGCCTTCGCAAACCACGGATCTTGTACCCAACCATCCTTTCCATGTCTCATTGGAACGAGCCTACTCAGATCCCTTGAACATTTATCATATTTCATATCATATTTCCTCCCTGTGAACACCTGTATCGAATTTCTGCTTCCAAACTCCTCCCTGATAGCCTCATATTTCCCTTTAATCCAAATAAACGTTTCCCCAACCTGTCTGTTCCTATCCCTCTCCAATGATATGACAACGGAGATAGAATTGCGATCACTATCTCCAAAATACTCTCCCACTGAGAGATCTGACACTTGACCAGGTTCATTTCCCAATCCAGATCAAGTGCAGCCTCTCCTCTTTTAGACTTATCTACTTACTGTGTCAAGAAACCTTCCTGAAAACACCTAACAAACTCCATCCCATCTAAACCCCTCACTCTAGGGAGATGCCAATCAATATTTGGGAAATAAAAATCTCCCACCACAACAACCCTGTTATTATTACTCCTTTCCAGAATCTGTTTCGCTATCTGCTCCTCGATGTCCCTGTTATTATTGGGTGGTCTGTAAAAACACACAGTAGAGTTATTGAACACTTCCTATTCCTTACTTCCACCCACAGAGACTCCATAGACAATACCTCCATGATTTCCTCCTTTTCTGCAGCCGTGAGGCTATCTCTGATCAACAGTGCTGCACCCACCTCTTTTGCCTCCCTCCTTGATCTTTCTGAAACACCTAAAGTCTGGCACTTGTATTAGCCATTCCTGCCCCTACACCGCCCAAGTCTCTGTAATGGCCACAACATCATAGCTCCAAGTGTTGTTCCACGCTCTAAGCTTATCCACTTCATTATTAATACTCCTCTGATTAAAATAGACATATCTCAAACTATCGGTTTGAGCGTATCCCTTCTCTTTCACCTGCCTATCCTCCATTTTACACTCTCTCCATTTCTGAGACAACCTCTCTTTCCTCCATCACTTCAATTTGGTTCCCACTTCTCAGCAATTCTCGTTTAAACGCTCCGCAATAGCCTTAGCAAACCTTCCCGCTAGGATATTGGTCGCACTCTGATTCAAGTGCAACCCATCCTTTTTGTACAGGTTACACCTTCCCCAGAAGAGACCCCAGTGATCCAGAATTCTGAATCCCTGTCCCCTGCTCCATCCCTCGGCCACGCATTTATCGTCCACTTCGTTCTATTCCTATACTCTCTATCACGTGGCACAGGCAGTAATCACGAGATTACTACCTTTGATGTCCGGCTTCTCAACGTATTTCCTAACTCCCTGTGGTCTGTTTTCAGGACCTCCTCCCTTTTGCTACCTATGTCGTTGATACCAATATGTACCACGACCTCTGGCTGTTCTCCTTCCCAGTTCAAGATATCGTGGACTGGATCAGAAACATCGTGGACTCAATCAGAATCATCCTGGACCCTGGCACCCGGGAGGCAAACTACCATAAGCGTTTCTTTCCTGCGTCCACAGAATCCACAATCGTCTATCTGACCCCATAACTATAGTCCCCTATCACTGCTGGCATCCTCCTCCTTTCCCTACCCTTCCGAGTCACGGGGCCAGACTCTGTGGAAGAGGCGCAACTGCTGTTGCTTCCCTCAGGTAGACTCACCCCCCCCCCCTAACAGTACTCAAGCAAGACTACTTATTATTAAGTGGGACAGACCCTGGGGTGCTTGCTAGCACCTTCCTCTGCCCTCCATCTCTTGACAGTTACCCACTTCTCTGTCTCCTGTGGTCCCGGGATGACTATTTGCCTATAGCTCCTCTATATCACCTCGTCGCTCTCCCTGATCAGGCGAAGGTCATCGAGAAGCAGCTCCAGTTCACTAACGCAGTCACTAAGGAGCTGCAGCTCGACACACCTGGGGCAGATGTGGTCGCCCGGGAAGCCGGGAGTCTCCAGAATCACCCACAGCTGACACCAAACACAGAAAACCGGCCTCACACACATACTTTTTGTCTTTATTTTTAACAGATAACCTACCTGGCCTCGACCCCTGATCGCCTAAGCCCCGTTGAGCAATAGCCTCCCTCTCTGTCTTCCACTACTCTGCGCCGGCTCTGTAAATCTGACTTCTTTTTAAACTCTTCCCGCTGTTCTCGCTGGTCAACCTGCACGCGCTTGCGCAGTCGTGCCCCGTTCAAACCGCTGAAGAAATTTCCACTTTTTTGTTAAGAAGCATCCCAGGATACTTCCACAGGCTCTTCAATAATCTGATCCTCTGACTCTAAAGGAGTCCCAGTCAACCACAGGGAAAATTAAATTCACCAACTACAACAACTCTTTTGCCTTTATATCGTTCATTACCTGCTACATTTCTGTCCCTTTATCTCCTGCTGGTATTTGGGAGATCTGTTGTATAACCCCATTAGTGAATGACCCTCTCTTACGCTCTCTGCTACTACTGATATTGTCTCACTGGATGAACCCTCTACTGTGTCCCCTCTTTGCCCCTGCGTCCCAATTCTAAATGAAGGCTGATCTACCATCAGCTTCAACTATTCTTGTATCCCAATTTGTCGTGTTTCCCTGATCTTACAAACTTTTATCTTTGTTTCCAGTAAATCCCTGCAGACATTCATTAGCCCCATCCCACTCATTTAGGGAATTCTTATGTTTGTTATACATTGTAACCTTTCTTGCTTCATCAGTCTGTGCCCTTGTAGAACACTCTTGGTGTGTATTGTAGTTTATTGCAGTTCACTATTTTACACACCATAGTTTCGAACGGTCATCGGATTGTGTAAAAGGAGAGAGAGTTTAAACAAAGAGAGCATTTTGCATGTCATAGTTCCCAAGGAGACGTTTGAATGTTCATAATTAAGAACTTGGAAAGATCCAATAAAAATAAGTTGGGTTTCAACAGAGCGGTCATTGCATGAGTGGGCCAGATTTGAAGTGGGAGTTGAGGCTCTGGCTCTTTGGAGAGGGTTGGGGCGTAGGTAGATTGCCGGAGAAAATACTAGAATACTCCTCTTGCTGGATGTGGGAAGAAATGGGGACATCTTGTGTCCTTGATGACGACTCTTGCAAGAAGGCATACAGTTAAAATTTTTATTAGGCCATGCTGTGGAGCTGGAGGTTGAACTCGATGAACTCGGATATCTCAAGAGACTAAGGTGTTGAAAGACAGGACATGGGGAAGTAATTAAACCCAAGGTGCTTGATGATTATCGGGACGGGAAAAGTGAATAAGATGGCAGTGCAGAGTACCCCTGTGACTGTTCCAGTCAACAACACGTATACCATTTTGGAATACCGTGGGCTACATGGATCAGGTCTCTGGCACTGAACCTGGCTCTGTGGTTCAGTAGGGAAGTGGGGAGAAGAGCTGAGCTGAAGTGAGAGGGGTTCATTGGCTAGGGGAACAGAAAGGAGTTTCTGTGAACAAGAACAAGATTCCCAGATGGTTGCTGCCTCCCGGTTGCCAGGATCAGAGGCATCTCAGATCGATTTCACAGCACTCTTAAGTGGGAAGGTGAGCATCCTGAGGCTGTGATTCCCTTGTGTACCAATGACGTGGTGAGGGTGACTGACGAGGTCCTGCAAAGTGAGTTCAGGGAGTTAGGTGCTAAAAAAGCACAATATCCACAGGGTTTTTTTTTTCCTGGATTGCTACCTGTTCTATATGCTAGTGAGGTCGGAAATAGGAAGATCATACAGTTTAAGGAGGGTCGGGAATTGATGCAGGGAGAAGGGCTTCATATTTCTGGATCACTGGGCTCTCTTCAAGGAAAGCTGGAACCTCCACAGAAGGAGCAATTTGTACATGAATGAGAGTGGGACTATTATCCTAGTGGGATGTTAGTTTAAACGAGAGTTTCAAGGGGATGGGAACCAAAGCACCGGAACAGATGGTGGAGTGGTTGTGGCAAAAGATGTTGTTAACTCCACGTACAAAGTCAGAAAGGACTAATGTCCTAAGCTGCGTATATTTCAGTACAAGGAATATTGTAGAAAAGGCAGGTGAGGTCAGGGCAAAGATCAACATGTGTGTAGGTTTCTCAGTAATATTAACTGAACTGTTAACTGCTTATCATAAAATGACTTCTCTGAAGTTTTATAATGAAATGACTTCTTTGTAATGCTAACTATGAGGCAATGTTCTCTGTAATTGAAATGTTTGGGTTATAGTTATAGATAACGGAGGAACTGACCAATGGAAGCTATGTTATGCTATCTTGCATGTGTCTGCTGAGCCGGGGCTCGCTGTCTTTTTAGGGAGGCGAGCGGAGAGGACGGACTGCGGGGAACGGGCAGCGGTTCCAGGGCGGCAGATACCGGTCCTCGGCGGCTCAGATGGTGGCCGGAGTCTCGGAAGGACGTTGTAAATAGAATCGGAGTCTTGATCTCAAACGTATTAAAATATTATGTGCACACGACTGATAAGATTACTTATGTGGCGCATATTCTTTTAGTTGTTTCTACTAACCCGTCATCAAGAATTACTGTAAAGTATATTTCTTTACTCACACTTTGTATATTGTTTGATATTTGTGTCGTGGCTGATCATTGTGTGCCTCACACCGTATCCGTACGAAGCGTTTACACTGTTTGACGGGGTCGACGACTATTAACCCTAGCCAACGAGAGTCAGGTGGGGTTAAAGAGGTTACATTGTGGGTTGCTCGTCCGCGATCTGAATTTAGTAGGATACGGTGTAAGTCGCCCGTTTAAATTGGAAGAGATGGACTCCGGTAAGATTGAACTTTGGTATAAGATCGAGAAAATAACGGTGAATCATGCTGCGAATTAAATGGGGTGGATATGTGTGCCTCAGACGATGTGTCTGAGTACGGCCAGAGCTATCGGTAAAGTTGAAATTGGAAGCAGAAAGGTTGGTAAAACGGGAGACTCGGCCTTTGCGCTGGTACAGGCTGGTGCTGACGTCACGGAGGTGGGACTCCCACCGTGTATCGGTGACCTCGGAAACGCGGGGCTATGGGGCGTGCACACTGTCACGGAGGGAGTGTCTGATGGGACAACAGAGGAGTTGCCCGAAGCTGGGGGCGGATATTTTAGAAAGAGGGACCAATACTTTTTGAAGGATGAAGGTAGGAGTGGTCAGATTTGGAGAATGTAATTAGTTCTCATTCCCCATGGAAGGGGGAAGGCTCTGCGTTAACCTCAACCATTAACTGCCTGGTGAACAGAGCGGTGGGTCCGCGTCAGAAGTTAAGATTTTTTTTCAGGGAGAACTCCCACTTCATCGGAGAGGATGATTATGAAACCTGGATGGAACATACCTCTCAGCTGCTAGGTGGGTGGCAGTGTTCTGAGGAGGAGAAGCGGCAAAGATTGAGAGGTGTGGCAGCTGAGGGGTAAAAGGAGTGAAAGCTAACCAGCCCTTGGCTTCTTGGAAGGAGTGTCTAGAAGCATTAGGGCTTTTGAGCTGACGGGGGACACAATGGATCTTTTAGAGGAGCTTCAGAATCTGCGTCAGGAGAAAAGGGAAACTCTTTCTGAGTATCTTTTACGGCTAAAACGAAGACTAAATTGCTTGAGGCGCTGGCGTCATTCCAGAGAATAAAATGGATCGGATAAGGATCGACCAGGTAGCCAGGGGCGCGCAGAGACAAGATTTGATCGCTACGAGCCCCCGTCAGTCCCGTAGAACGTTTCGCCACCTGTCTTTTGTTCAGTTGCTCAGAGAGCTAAGGGAGGAGGAGGAGGACGCATTGGAAGAGGAAGAGGGTTCCGTTAGTACGGCGCAGTCCTCGGTAGTAGATCCTTGTGGTGAAATGACCGGGGACAGCTCCACGCGAGAGACAGCAAAAGAGGTCGCGGCAGGTGGAGTCTCTCCGCATGAGGGTACTAGCGGAGAAGGTCCCTCCCTGAAGGGACGGACGGCACTGAGGCCAGGCGAAAGCCGGGGTCTCACGAGACGAGGTGTATGCTATACCTGCGGTGAAGAGGGGCACTTCAGACGGGAATGTTAACGGCAGGGAGCCCCTCGGATGGAGAGTTCACGGGTGTCCCGGGAAATTTAGAAAAGACTCAGTGAGGGAAAATAAGTTCCCAACAATGTGCCATGGGACCCTCGAGAGAAAAAGACCCTGTCTCAGAAGGATTGATGGGATCCCGATCCGGCGTGTCTATACAGATAGAAGGGATAGATGCGAACCATACTCGACACTGGATCGCAGGTCACATTACTGTACCGGTCGTTCTACGATCATTATCTGGCGCACTTACCCTTGACACCTTTCAGTGCACTGGAATTTTGGGGTATCAGTGATGGTGATTACCCGTACGATGATTATTTGTCCATGAAACTGGAGCTCCTGGAAGCTGTGGTGGGGGTGTCTGAGGCTCATGAAGCCCGGGGCTGGTTTGCCCAGACCCCGGTGAGACTGGGGCTGTGTCGATTCTGGTGGGGAACAACACGCCTATTGTGCGGGAACTCCTGGGATCCTGGAAGGAGAAGGAGGAGGAAGACTTTTTGGAGACCTTGTCAGTGCACCCAGTGTTCCGATCTGCTATTGAGGAAGCGTGGGATCGAATTGGGCAGGCATGTAAACGAGGCACTGTGTGGTGTGCCCAGTCGAAGCCCAGGGTGAAGTAGCGAGAGTGATGGGGATCCCGAGATTCTCGGGAGTGCCTGAGAGTGATGCCCTGTTAGTGGACACGCGGGAAGATCTTGAGGGGGAGTCGCAATTCCCGAGACCCAAGTTGCTGAAGCTCTCGGTGGTACTGGCACACAGGCTAGTGGTGATCGTCAGGAACACTATGAAACGGGATGTCACGATAAAGCGAGGGATGCCTCTGGTGCATTTGTTCCCGGTGACGGTGATGCATAGCGCCCCCGGGAGGCCAGCTGGGGGAGAGCTGACGGGAAAAGGGCCTAAGTTGACCGCTGAAGCTTTTAACTTTGGGACATTACCTTTGCCAGAATGTTATAAGCGGAGGCTGGTGGAGAAGATGTTGACGATGACAGATGTTTTTTTTTTTTCCCTTGACGAGTTTGATGTGGGTTGTTCCAGGAGTACTCGCCACACCACATGGGTGACTGAGGATACTCCGTTCAGAGAAAGTGCACGGTGACTGGCTCCTGCAGATGTGTAAGACGTGCGACAGCATCTGTTTAAGGTGAAGGAGGCAGGGATCATCACGGAGTTCCGCAGCCCTTATGTGTCTTCTATCGTAGTAGCCTGGAAAAAGAATGGAAAGGTTCGTATGTGTGTGGGGGCTATAGAAATCTGAACAGGCGCACGGTCCCTGTTCAGTACACAGTCCCCCGCGTCGAAGTTGTTGGACTTGAAGAGTGGATAATACCAGGTACAGATGAGTGAGGCCGATAAGGAGAAGACAGCCTACATATGCCCTCTGGGATTTTACCAGCTCGAAAGGATGCCGCAGGGTATATCGTGGGCCCCCGCCACTTTCAGAGTGTCATGGAGAAGACAGTGGGGGAATATGAACCTGCTCGAGGTGCTAGTAGACTCATAGTATTTCGATCCTCTTTGGAAGTCCACGAAGCGAGACTGATGAAGGTGCTCAACCGGCTGAAGCAGGAAGGGTTAAAACTTTCCCTGGACAAGTGCCAGTTCTGCCGGACGTCTTTTGGCTGTGTTGAACATATAGTGTCGTGGCTGGGGTAGCTACGTATCCAGCGAAGATCAAAGCGGTGACCACGTGGCCGAGGCCGCAGACTGTGACCGATCTGCCCTCGTTCTTGGGTTTCTGTGGATACTATCGGAGATTCGTGAAGGGCTACTCCAAGGTGAGTCATCCTTCAACCAGCTTCTACGTGGCTACCCTCCCCTGGGGCAGAAAGGGAAAGGGAGGAAAGGACGGGAGGTTGAAGAATATTTTAACCCGTCAGAGCCCTTCGGACAGAGATGGGTTGACAGTGATGCGGCTTTCCACAAGTTGGAGTTCCTGGCGTTGAAATGGGCGGTGGTGGATAAGCTGAGTGACTATCTCTACGGGGCCAATTTTCAGGTCAGAACAGACAACAACCCACTCACCTACATCCTGACCTCGGCAAAACTGGGCACCACATGCCATCGGTGGCTGGTGGCCTTGTCTGCTGATGATTTCAGCCTGAAGTACCTGGACGCTCTGTCCAGACGGGGTCATGAGGAACTGGAGAAGGACAAGGAATGGGAGAGTGTTCCTGCACCCCTCATAATTTAGTAAACCTCTATTAAATCTCCCCTCATTATTCTACGCTACAAGGAATAAAGTCCTAACCCGTTCAATCTTTTTTCCTGTAACTCAACTTCTGAATACCCGGCAACATGCTAGTAAATCTTCTCTGCACTCTTTCAATCTTACTGATATCCTTCCTATAGTTAGGTGACTAAAACTATACAACGTATTCCAAATTTGGCCTCACCAATGTCTTATACAAGCTCCCCATAACATCCCAACTCCTATACTCAATACTTTGATTTATGAATGCCAGGATGCCAAAAGCCTTCTTTACAACCCTGTCTACCTGTAACGCTACTTTCAGGGAATTATGTATCTGAACTTCGAGATCTCTTTGTTCCTCCGCACCCCTCAATGCCCTACCATTTACTGTGAATGTTCTACCTTGATTTATCCTTCCAAAATACAACACATCAGACTTCTGACATGCCAAAGCTCTTCAAACACCCAATGACATATAATCGTTGTCCTGCCTTCCTTATAACTGCATAAATATGTGAGAGCCCTCTAAGCCCCACAACGAAATTGGCACCCAAAAATTGAAAATTGTTCACTCTTTCCACTTCTGATCCATCTATGAGGGTTGCTGTGTGCACAGTAAAGCATCCGGATATATAAACGGAGCCTTTGTTGAAGCATGCTGCTCGTGTTTATACACAGAAGTATGCAGAAGCGGGGAGGGGGCGATGGGTCTTTGCAATTTCACGAAACAAGCTTAAAATCGCAATTGCAGCAATTGAGCAAAACCCATCAGAAAGAAAGTTACGGTCCAAGCAGAGGTGCAGACGAAGGAACGGGAATTTTTCCAGAAATCTTTCGACTGCAGAAGCTGTGGTGGTGTTTCTCCTTGGCTCGGAACAAAAGCGGAATAGGACATCCATAACCCGCCCATTCATGTAGTTACTCCATTTTAGTTCAAATGTTGAAATCGATTCCACTTCCAACACTTCCGCTGGAAGCTCGATCCACACTCTTCCGCACTGTGAAGAAGTCTCCTTACATATTGTCCTTAAATATTTCACCTTTTACGATTAACTTATGAGCGTTTGCTCCACTTTCATCCAACCTCTCCGGGGTAAAGTCTGCTTGTGTTTACCCGTCATGTATCAAAGTTTCAAAGGTTTCAAAGTTAAATTTAATGTCAGAGAAATGTATACAATATACATCCTTAAATGCTTTTTCCTCGCAATTATCCACGAACACAGAGGACTAATCCCAAAGAATGAATGACAGTTAAACGTCAGCACCCCAAATTCGACCTCCTGCTCCCCTCCCTCTTGCGCGTAACCAGGAGGAAGAAACGATCTTTCCTCCTCCCACCAGCAAAAAAAAGCATCGGCACCCACCAACGAGCTCTCAAGCATTCGTACATAGAGCTTAGAAAAATTGAGGGCTATGGGTAAGCCTCGGTAGTTCCAAGGTAGGCATATTCGGGACAGCATTGTGGGCTGAAGGGCCTGCATTATGCTGTTGGATTTCTATGTTAAAAGATCATAAGTTCATATATATTATCTGACGAGCATACACTAATGTCTCAAATAGGAGTATAATAGGGTAACGGATCCCCAACGACAAACACGTGATTAAGCTCTCTCCGCCCTTTCCTATCACGCACAATCTGCTCAGACACAGAGTGAATCTCCCTCTGCACTGTCTTACCAAACACTACTGGGCAGACACATATTGACCCTCCCTCCACACCGTCCAGTCTCACCCTCTCGGGTACAGGTACATAGAAAACGTCTTGGAGTGAGATCCATCAGCTAAGTAATCTGGACGCCAAAGAGGGAGCGATGGCAGACTAAGATAGAAGTCATCACTGTTGTTAAATAATCGTCAGTAAGAGAGTTATGCTCGTCCTCAATATGGTCGCTGTCAGCTTGTTAAATTTGTCGAAAGGGAGTTACCGATGCCCTAACAAAAGAGACAGAGCTAGTTATAATGGCCGGCAGGGTAGGAATGGTAACCATAGAGGCAGTTAAGTGCTGATTAAAATGGAAGTTTGGTACGATTTGAAGGGAGAATTTAAAACTGTCAGTAGGAAAGACGCGCAGACTGAAAATGGTCACCGGCGAGGGAATTATGCTTTGAGGGAAAATGGACATCAGGGAAGGAGTGACATAGGATTAAAGTTGGATGCCGTCCCGTAACTAAAATGGCGGTCTGGGAGTGATTGACCCTCTGAAAAGACAGAGGGAGTGGCGGTCCGACCAGACTGTCTTTTGTCTCCTTTGTTATAATGGACGACAGGGACAGATTGCTGGCCAGACTTGAAATGGCCGGCAGGAAGTGAGGCACCGAGTTAAGATGGGTAAAAGGGAGTGAGTGACAAAATTTTAAGACAGAGGTCGACAACTTAAATCGGTCGACTGCGAGATAAGGACGCACTGGCCGAAAATTACCGTTGTCTCGCTTAAAATGGTAGATGAGGTACGTTAGGGTATATGATACCTTGGTTAAAGTATGCGTCCTGAGGGAAGGAGTTTTGACACCGATTATAAACGGCCGTTACCGTGTTTAAATTAGTTCAGAGAGAGAGATCTGCGGTGATTGAAAGAACCTTCGGCTGGGTTGAACTGTGAAGTAAGGAGGGAGCGATGCCTTTGATAAAGACAGCGGCCGAGAACAAGTGAATGACATGTTGACATGAAATGGCCGACGTCTCACTGGAAACAGTTTCTGGGGAGAGAGTTATGCCTTGGTAGAGGTGCGCACAAGAGAGTGAGTGACTCACTGATTTAAATTTTGCGTTTGAGTGGGTGAGTAGATGGGAAACAGTAACCATTTATTTTATTTCAGGATAGGTACGGTCCTTGTGGAAGGGTTTTAAATTTGGATAAGGCACATTACGAGGGCATTAGGCAGGAACTAAGAAGCTTTAATTAAGAACAGCATTTTTCTGGTAAATCTACATCAGACAAGAGAGGAGTTGATGAATTGCACAGAGCTTAGGGCAAGTCAGGTCTTGTAGGGAGGAAGGATGGTGATAGGAAGATAAGAAACCTTGGATGTCCAGAGAAATTATGAATTTGGTCAAGAGGAATAAGCAAAGGTACATAAACCATCGAAAGTTAGGAGCAAACGAAGCACATGTGAAGTATAAAGAAGCCAGAAAAGAACGAAAGAAGGGAATTAGGAAAGCCAGGAAGGTCCAGGAAAAATCCTTAGCAAGCACGATTAAGGTTAATCTCGAAGAATTATATGCATGCATCAAGAGCAGGAGTATAGCACAGGAGAGGGTGGGGCCACTCAAGGACAAAGTGGCGGGACGGGGGTGTAAATCGTTTGCTTGGATGCAGAGAATGTGAATAAGATCCGAATGAGCTTTCAGGATTTTGCTTCAGTATTCACCAACAAAAAGAATATCAAGGACCAGGAGATCAGCGTTGAGAATATAAGCACTTTACAGCATTTACGCATCAAAGAAGATGAAATATTGGGCCTCTTAATGAGTGTTAATATGATGGGTTCCCAGGGCCTGATGGGATGACCCCAGGTTATCGAAGCAGGTAAGAGACGAGATTGCTGCGCCCTTGACCACGATCTTCACTTCCTCTTTAGCAAGGAGGGGACGTGAAAAGTATTTGGCGAGGTCTCTGAGGACAGGCGGGTGGCTAACGTGGTACGTCAATTTAAGGAGGGCAGTAGGGAAAGTCCTGGAAACCATATGCCTGTGCTTCTCATGTTGGTTGTAGCGAAATTGCTGAAGAACATTCTTAGGGTTTGGACGTATGGCTATTTCGAAACCCATGCAAACAAGGGAGAGCTAGAATGGATTTGTACATGGCAGGTCTCAACTAGTTTGAGTTTCAGAAAAAGGGCCGAGAGAGGTTGATCAGGGTAGTGCGCTGCATGGTGTATACATGGATTTTAGGAAGGTGTTTGACAAAGATCCTCATGACAGGGTTATTCAGAAGATTGTAGTGCATGGGGTCCGTAGCGAATTGGCTGTTTCGACTTAGAACAGACTTGCACATAGAAGACAGAAGGTTGAACTTGAAGGGCATTTTTCGAACCGGAGGTCCGTAAATAGAGGTCTGTGTTCCACAGAGATCTGTGTTGGGTCCTCTGCTGTTCGTAATCTACATAAATGTTCTGAATAAAATTATGGATGGATGGGCTAGTAAACATGCGGATGCTAGTAAGATTGATGGAATTATGGATGGTTTTGAAAGACAGGTAAAGACACGATACAGAAAAATTACTGCAATAGGCTGAGAAATGTGAAAATGCGTTTAACCCGGATAAATGAAAGGTATTGCACCTCGGTATGACAACTACAAGGAGGCTGTTAAGCGCTACATCCTTAACTTTTGTTGGGCAGAAAGATCTTGGGATGCAAGTTCAAAGTCTTTGAAATTGGGTCGGTGAAGGGATAAAGAATTCTTATTAAATGCTTGTTTTTATTGGTCGAGGCACTGAGGTCAAAAAGCAGTAAGCTATATTGCAACTTTTGAACTCTGGTTCTGTCACATCTGGAGTACTGTGTACAGTTCTGGTCACAAGTATGTTGAGGCTCAGAGGAGGGAAGAGAAGAGGTTTACCTGGATGCTGTTTGGTTTAGAGAGAATACACTAGCACGAGAGTTTCAGTAAATGCTGCAGCGTCGGAGGCTGAGAGGTAATCTGATAGAAGTTTACAAGACATAGATAGAGTGGATAGAGTGTATCTATGTCGCAGGTAATACTAGAGGGTATGTACTTATTCTGAGAAAGGTTAGGTACAAGATTAATATGAAGACAAAGTTGTTCAGCCAGAGAGACGAGGGTGCCTGGAATGCTCTGCCTGGTGTGGTGGTAGAGGCAAATGCATTAGAGGCTTTTAAGAGACGTTTGGATAGGCACATGGATGTGAGGAACATTGCGGGATATGGACATGGTGCCGGTGGAAGGGATTAGGGTTCAGTTGTTTTTGATTTCCCGTTTGCTTGTTCGGCAGAACATTGTTGCTGTGTTCTGCTGCCATATATTCCATGAGTCCGAGGTTCAGGTGGGTACCAGGGATAGAGTAATATACTGATCTAAATTGGCAGCAGGATGAAGGGCCGTGGCCAGAATCATTGACTATTTACTCTTTCTTTATAGATGTTTCCTGGCCAGCCTAGTTCCTACAGCGTATTGTGTGTATCATTTAAAATGGTCACTGACATGAACAAAATGGCTGGCGAAGGAACATGGTGTCTCCACTCTTCTAGATTTTTTTTTTCTTCGTGTCAACGGTATTGTAATGTGTAACTACAAAACACGCGTTTCGTATAGATTTGATTATCAATTGCATCAATAGTAAGATTTTAGTCACCTCGTGTGGTTTTGTGTGTGTGTGTGTGTGTAATGGTTTTAGGGAAGGAGAGGAGAGGTGCTTGGAAGGAGTAGGAGTTGTGGGACGACGAACATGACATAGGAACTTAATAGCGAGGAAGGGAGGCGGTAGTTTCGAATATTCCTGTGTTACATACCCGTGGGTATCTTGTACTTGTCACGTGACAGTGGTGTTGAAGCTATACTAGACCTAAGGTAATGGTTTTGTGATGGTGGAGTGAAGTCATTTCCCTCCCAGTAGAGGTCATGTGACAGCTTTTTTCAACAGGGTATAAAATGACCCTTCCCCGTGAAGAGGGGCGGTTCGTTGCTGGATTTGCCATTTTGACTCCATGCTACTGCGTGGTCCAACATTATGACGCAGTTCCGTTGAAAGATGGAGTTTTATTTAATGCCTAAAGTTTAAAAGGTCATTGCCGGCAGTTTCTTTATAATACGCCAGTTAAAATTCAGTGGAGTGTGAAGATCGGAGTTCGGGAGCTAAAAGATCGAGGAAAGTCGATTTCGACGGTGAAACAGATTTGACCTTGTTTGATTCTCATTCGGAAGGAATTCGTTGGCTGTGCCCGTGTCAGCCCCTGCGATACGAGCAGAAAGATTTGGGTACAGTTTCGTCAAGGAAAGGTCAGTGCCTTTAAGCCATTTCATTTTCATCTTCGTAAATTCTCCGGGAAAAGTATAGTTCGACTGGGAACCGCATCAAAACGACGTGAAAGAGAATTTAAATCGTCTAAAAATGTCTCTCCTTTAATAGACTGTAAGCATTTTGAGCTTTCGCAGTACTACTTTGAAGAACTGTTTTTGCAACATCGCTTTAAGATCTGTTTTCGGTTTATCCCTTTAAGAACTGTTTGAGTTGCCGCACAGCAGCTGATTTCCGGTTGCGTTAGTCGTTTGTTTACTTTTGGGGTTTGTTTTTCAGTGTGTAGTAAATGGTTTATTTGTTATTAAAAAAAAAACCGTGCCTCACTTATATATTTATTGTTGCTGAATCCGTAACACCTGTAACAAAGTAGCGCCCGAAATGGATAAGACAAGGAGTGAAGCGACAGGACGGAAAGCGGGATTACGGGGCAGGGATGGGAGGGACAGGGTGATGAGGTTGGGAGAATGATTTACTGAACAATGGAGGAAGTGTTGGATGTGACAGGTCTATCCCAAATTTACCTCTAGCCAATATAACATGGACGCTTGCAATGTGAGGAGGTATTGGACGAGGAGAATAGGGGCAGCGGTCAGGTTTGATGAGTCACAGAGTCAAGTGTCGCAACAGTGGGAAAGAGGAGCGAGTGAGCCAAGGACAGGGGGAAGTGGTGAGTGGGAAAGCCAAAGTTCCTATCAGAAAACATTCAGCAACTAGGATGAAATGGATGGCGGGAAGGAAGTCAAGGGGAGGGTGTCAGGATTGTTTGGACGGCCAGAGCATTAACTCACTGAATGACAGAGGGAGAAGCATTGGGAGGGGAGGCGGAAATTAAGAGCGCAATATGTCAGCCAACCAGCACAAGATGCACGATATTGAGGTCCTGTAGTAGGAGCGAGTGGGGGGACGGAGTAATTTACGAGCGATGGGACTGGACAAATATTGACAAAACGGTGAGTGTGGTGTAGTGACGATTTGCGATGGCTAAAGTAGGTGGTAAGGTCAAATTCTGTCACAAAATCCCTGCCGGTAGACGGTTAAGTGAATGGCGGGGAGGTATGGGGTCCACATCATCGCAGCATCTTATACCAGCATGTTTGCAGGTCTTTGCACCTTTACCTATGTATTTTTCCCTCTGATATTTTCCAGCAAACATCTGCTCGCTCAGCTCTCCTACATTTACATTCTGCTGAGTAAGACGCATTCAATAATACAGTTCAATCTGGCTTCTGTAATGGAGACAGAACAACAAATGTCGGCTCTCGTCAGCTGTCTCCATGTTGGACAAAACTTGATAAGGTCCCTGATTCAAAACGTACGTGAAATTCAGCACAAATACGGCACCGAGTGTGGTGGGGGAGGGGCACTACTGCTATAGAGGAGAAAGAAAGGAAGGAAGGAAGGAAGGAAGAAAGAAAGGTAATAGTGATTCGGTGGAACGGCATGTGTTCCTTTAGACATCTCCGGTTCCTTGAAATACCTGGCCGGGTGCGACAGTCTGTCATATGCATATTCCACGACTCGTTTGTCCACGAATTCCGCTGCGGACATGATGAGGCTAAGCAAATACTGCACCCCACACTCTGGACTGAGATTCTCATCTCCACAACACGGACATCGGATTTACAAACTTTCATGAAGATTGAGATTGCAAGGTGTTCCTGCAATCGCTGAAAGTTTCACATCTGTACCCGGGACACGAGCTACTTTCTGCTCTCGATCTGCGAACTGGGTTAACCCTAGACCGTTATATCGGAGAGGCTTCGGAAAAACAGAATGACACGTTGGAGCGGAGCCGTGCAGTGAAACCAGGCGGGCAGTGCCAGACTGGGGGTCACAATGACGGCACTGATGTGCACTAATAAACGTAGTTCGCTCCACTGGGGAAGAGAGGAAATGTAAACGGCGAATGTAGATAAAAATGATTGCAAGGTATATCGGTAAAGCAGAACAACGAATCAATTGGGATAGTAAAACGGGTGAGTACAGAGTCGAACAAGGAATACGCCGGGCTCCATTGGCGAAGGAGTTTCCTGCAAAGCGAGAAGAATTAGTCGGGCCAGGCTGGACTAATCCATGCAGCCCTCCCATCCGTGTACCTATCCGAATCTATCTGAAAGGTTGAAATCGAAATCACATCCACCACTTGCGCTTGCAGCTCGTTCCACGTTCTCACCGCCCACTTCACTTTTCACATTTAACCCATGACTTCTAGTTGTCGTCCCACACACAGAAGCCGAATAAAAGCCTGGTTGCAATTGTGTACACCTCTATCAAATGTCCTCTCAGTCTTTTACGTTCTAATAATAAATGTGCTATCTATTCAGTTTTTCTTTATAACTCAGGTCCTCCAGTCCTTGATTTTTTTCTCAGTACTTCATCGATCTGCTTTTCATCTATCCTTTAGGTAAATGACCAAATCCGCACACGTTACTCCACGTAAGGCCTCACTAATGCCTTAACCTCGCAGCAATAAGAACAACTGGAGATGTTATTGCGACCCTCAGTTGCTTCCTGAACTTGGTCTGTGTAACGGCGTAAAGAGCCGTGTGAAGATGCAGCATCGAGCACATATCTCGCAGAAATTCGGGAGCAGGAGTCGAGGTATAGAAACCTAACAACGGGGTCCACGCAGAACCAACGGTGTACGGTGCCCACAGCAGTAAAACGAGGGATTTCTTGCGGTTCCCCATCACCGGGTCTCTGGCATTCTGACCTTTGTCAACACACCGGAGTCTCCTCCCCCCTCTGCTGGTGACTAAAACGCATCCGACGGTTAACGCATTCGTCAGGAGAACCAGCAGAATGGGATTACAGGGGTGAGGAGGTAATTAGATAAATCTATTATCATGGAGATATATGGGGACAACAATAAGTGGTATGCACACAAATAAAAGGAGCAATTATCTGTGCATAATGCCCTGAGAGTCGAAAATACCAGTAAATGTTCTTTAAACAGCTGGTCACGGTGCAATATTTTGTTTTCAGCTTTTGGCGACAAATGGTCACAAATCGATCAAATGTGAAAGTGACGGTGAAGCAGACAGAACAATCGGTGGCGGGGTGGCAGGGATTGAACACACTGGTGTATCCGCAGCGCAGATGAGAACTTGCACTGGCACGTATATATTCGGAATCTTGTTCAATATCCGGTCCAGGACGAAGACCAGAAGATCCGCCGCTGCCATAGCAGCTAGGTAACTCGTGACAGCTCTGAAGAGACCGTACTTTCCTTGGGACAAGATTAAAATCGTCACGAAGTTCACTGTGACAAGTATAAATAAAAATGAGTCGGTACTCATCAGAAAGTGTTCTCTGTGACATGGACATAAAATGTATTTTATTTGATTCTGTGCTTAGTCACTTTAGATTGTCATTTCACTTCAGGAGGTATACATTCGTATAGAAAATCAATTATTAGAATCAAATCACAAGTGAAATCAATGAAAATCGAGGCAATATTTGCGACGAATATCACACAAAAAAACACCCTTGAATGACACAGATAACAATCACTGATGATTGGACAATTTCATACATGTTAAGGGAAAAGAGGTAGCTGGGGCATTAAACACCAACTTCGCAAAAAGGTAATTGCCATTAAATTAATTTTGGCACCACTGACTCTGTTTAGATCATGGACAAGATCCCACCCGGATCATGACAAATAATATGCAAAAGTCTTCAGCGTATGTGATACTGCTGGGGTGCCCAAGACTTTTGAACAGGTCCAATGCAAACGCGGATGATAATGAAAGCATCCGTTTAGGATATTTGTGAATTGCAATCGGAGAATGGAATCAGTTATCGAAAACAACTACGGTAGATCACTGAGTTCACAGTGAAGAAGCAACATAAAGTAAGGACGTTGGCATTTTATATGTTTGAATTCCGGCGTGGAGAGAAATGTGTTACAGGCAACGTGGTGAAAAAGGATGGTTTCAGGAGGGCGAGTGATCTCGAGATCATTTTAATGGGGCGATAATGGAGATTGTGATTCATTTCCTTTTGCTGAAGATAATTTAACTGAAAGTTAAGTAATAATTCTAAACTTCGAGCGATAACGCCGAATCTAAAGTAGGAAAGAAATTGTCTGAAATGACGATTGAATGAGAGAGGCGAGAATCTTCACAATAAGGTGAGGACAGTTAATGGGCTGTCTCTCTTTGGTTCATTATTACACAATTCCGATAGTGTCAGAGTGACAATTGAAAAGGAAATACTTAAAGGAAAATAAAGTATTTACTTTGGTGGAAACAGGAAAGGACAATGGAGACTTCCGAAGAATTGATTAATTTAGATATTGTAGAAGCGGAGCTGCATTGGGACGAATGCCAATGGAGAAACTTCTGGACAGGAGCACGGGTTCTCTGGATCTCCTGAAAGTTTAAGAATAGCCAGCTCTTTCTGGGAGAAGTGGAAGGTCGGAATGTTCTGTTCGATTATATGTCAGGCACATAAGAAGCTTCAGCACGCCCGTGGACTGTGGCTGATGTGCAATGGCATTGGCGCGTAGATGACGCAGTCCGAACAGCTGCCTGCGGGAATAGCGCGGATCCGGATCCCAGATTGTGCTGATGATGGCAAGTCGATAACAGAGCGGTTGTCTCCGGGAATATTGATGATAGAGAAATCAGGAAGAAATATTATTGGAAATACAACGCGATGACGCAATTTGATTTACCAGCAAATATTCCTGAGCGGAGGATGGAGCGAATGAAAGGAAAGAACGCTTACAGAGGTAAAATATCAAAGCCTCGGCCATAGACTGATTTCAGCAATGATTGAAGAGAGTATGCCGATCAGATCATTGACCATTACACCGGCCTAATTCCAAGAAGCATAGCGAACAACATCAGTTGCAGAATTTAAAGAGTTGACGAATGCATATCTGGTGCGTATGACAGTAGCAATAATATCAAATTTGTGGTACACAGTACTGTAGACTGAAAAGAATACAGTTAAATATTGTTGCATAATTAAGCTTCGGACAGAAACTCACCAGGAAGAACAACCACGGCGTGGACGGGGTAATAAGTCACTTGAATGGATTTTACTGCAGAGAAGATTCGAATTTCTCTATAATTGAAGGGTGGAAAAAACAATTGGATACAATAGGAATATTTAAAACAAACTGAGTCAACCCAAAAGAATTCTGAAATTGAAACCATATACGTAAAGTATGTTTAACTATCGGGTTGTCAATTCGTTTCGGCAATTTCGAAAGAGCCAAAGGAAGAGAAGTCCCTAAAATAGAACCCAGAGCATAACCTGGTACCGATTTAATTTCCAGGTTCACCCAATGAGGGCTAAAAGATCCATCCCAATCTTTCAACCAACATATCAAATATCTGATATTAACTGCCCAATAATAAAATCTAAAATTAGGCAATGCTAATCCACCTTCCTTCTTTGCCTTCTGTAAGGATATTTTACCTAACCTGGGATTTTTATTCCGGCATATATATGAGGAAATTTTTGAATCAACATTAGTAAAAAAAGTTTTTGGAATAAAAATTGGTACCGCTTGAAAAATATATATAAACTTGGGTAAAATAACCATCTTAATAGTGTTAATCCGACCTATCAGAGATAAAGATAATGGTGACAACTTAGTAAACAAACGTTTAATCTGATCAATTAAGGGTACAAAATTAACCTTAAATAAGTCTTCATAGTTTTTTGTGATTTTAATCCCTAAGTAAATAAAAGTGTCATTAACTAATTTAAAAGGTAAGTTTCCTTAAATTGGGACCTGTCTATTTAAAGGAAACAATTCACTCTTCCTAAGATTTAATTTATACCCAGAAAAATCACTAAATTTCTAATGTAAGCTATTCATAATTTGCAAAGAGAATATGAGCAGCCCAGAAGATATTCCTCTGAACTCCTGTTCTATTCCACATTGCTGTTCACCGACCCGGATCCATTCTGGAGCCAGCAAGCCTTCTTTCCCCCAAGAGTGCCTTCTCTGTCCCGTTTTGGTCGCCAGACGCTGACTTACTAGGGCGGCTGCACACGTTGACACTGGGAGAACTCAACGACTCGAACGCCTTTAATAGGAGAGAAAAACTCTCTGGTGACCAGATTGAGCAAAATTAAGCGGATTAAGCGGATGAGGACTCTTCATCAGGACAGCTCGGGTTTGCGATTCTACCATTTTTAACCCGCTCAAGCATATTTCGAATGATATTCATCAACCTATTTAACCAATTGGTCGTTCAATACACTTAACTAAAACAGTTACCCGTCCTTCCCTAATAAATCTCTGCACTCACCTGTCCATTAGTGCATAATTCCTGAAGATCAGGTCAGTGATGGTTCCGCAGAGACAGCACATTTATCTGAGTGGTCAGTGATAGACCAGGAGCGGCAATAACACTGCCGGCTGCGTCCGTGTGCTGAGAGGAGTGATGGGGCAGATCCAGCAGACTGTGGTATCCAATTTCCAGCGGGATCAATAACATATGTCTGTCTCTCCCCAACTGCAGAGCTCTCTGTATTCAAGCCATGAAAACTTTGACTCATATTCAAGCGATTGATGGATTTATATACCATTACACGATATTTTGAACAAGCCCACGTCTTAACTGGTTTGCCTTTGGTTAAAAGTTCTCTCCTTGTTTCTTGTCGGAACGATCGCCTTTAGGTTTACTGCGTGGCCGAGTATGATCAAGTAAACGTCAAGAACGACACTTCAATCATTGCGTAATTTTATATGGGACACGTGGGGATTCAAAACTTGTCTGCTTTGAAACAAACCTTGAAATGATCATGATTTCTATTATCGCCTTACATTATCTTCACTCTTCCATCCGTCCTTTCGTACAGTGTTACACCTATTGCTGATTGTTTCATCTAATTTCTAGTATGCAGTCTGTTGTCTAATCAATATCCAAGCAGGGAAGTTTTACAGGGAAGCTGCAGAACTCTTTGTCTATTTATTTATTGTAACACGCATACTATGAATGTTCCGAATGAAGTTAGAAATTAAGGAACAAATTGTACTGGGTGGGCGATGAAAATATATTTTGCGTCTGTTGCCGTAGTAACACAGGGATTGATGACGTTGCTGTATTGTTCTTACATTGCCACTTGGTTAGTATGACAATGCTGCTCACGCGGATAATAAGAGAGAATGATATTGTCCTGTACAGAATTGATGGATACAGTTTTCTGATACCGTTGAAATAGTTCATTGGTGCCAGGTAACTGCAGAGATCACACAGAAATACAATAAATATCAAATTATCCATTAATTCATCAACAAATTCAGTGTCAGTGGTGTGTATATTAGGTATTAATTTGTCATAGTGGTGGACAGTATTACTGTATTTTTCTGCTGAAAGATAATTCTGGGAAAAAAGTTAAGACATCATCAGAGGTGTCACTGAAATATCAATAAAAGCGCAGACTGTTCTGTTTCCTGAGCGGAAGTATGTCTTTTAGACAAGAAAGCCATGCTGAAGCCCTCCGGATCTGTATCGCTCTTTCTATCCGGTCCCTTAGAAATATCCTTCTTTCTCTACTAATGTCTGTGTTAATATTTAATTTTATAATATTTAAAATGACATGTTATTTTCATATTACACAAACAAATAAAGGCGTACGCTGTAAGCATTCAACTGTTGAATTCCAACAGATTCACTGCATCTCTTCTACACTGTAATTAATCTTACCTGTATTGTGCAATAATTTTCTCCTGCTGTCCTCGATACAACAGAAGCGGCCTCAATTTTTCTCAGCATTCAGCAAAATAAATTTTAAACATCTGAAAACGTTACTAAGCCTTACACGATATATTTTAAAGGTATAGAAAAAAATGTTAGCCCTAGGATAAGGCATCAGAGAATAACAGTTGTGTGAAGCTGTAGATCCTGTCAGTCTGACAGTGGTGAAATAACGATATTGTTAGTTTGCCCAATTCGGAACATTACATTCAGCCACTGATTGCAATACGACCATAAGACACAGAAGCAGAATCAGGCCATTTAAATAGTCTATCATGGCTGATTAATTATTCATCTCCACCTCATTCTTGTGCTTTCTTGCCTTAAAATTTGACCTCTGTTCACCACACCTCTAACCCCACTCTGATTAATCAATAATCGATCATCACTTATTGAAATACAATCAGTGGTATGGCCTTTGAGTGGTATCATGTGTCCTGCGTTTGGGTTCACCTCATTCCTTGCAACAGACCTAGGAGGAAGGGACTGGGAGAGGGAGACGGGGAGAGAGACTTGGGGAAAGTCAGACTGGGGAAAGAGAGATTGTGGAGAGACCAGGGGAGAAAGTGGGGAGAGAGACTTGGAGAGAGCGGTGGAAGATAAATTAGAAAATGGAGCTTTATTCAGTCTCTGTGGAGCGTGAGATACTAACCGTTCTTGAGAGTTTTTTTTTTCATACCCGAGCAAGAAAGGGACATTGACATCACCATGGAACCAACGAGAGAGCCTTGCGGCCAGAGTAAGAAATAATTTCACCCTCATTCCCGACCATTGCAGGGCCTGCAGTTGGAAGATGGGGTAGAGTACTTTCCTTTATGTCCTGCCTCACGATGGCAGTGGGGGAGCCCGCAGCCAGAGAACGAAAGTCCGAAATCAAACATAAACCTGAGGAGCACCCAGGAGTCTTGTTGCTTCCCTCTCCCCCGCCCCCCCCCACCCACCCCCGTTTCACATAAAGAGCAGTCACCTCGTCGACGGAAATGCAAACCGAATTTGCTGCGTCATTTCCTTCTATCAGAATGAAAAGAGGAATGTCAACATCTTACACTAAAACTACTTCCACTAAAGATATGGAGAAATGGTTACCACTACTGAAGACGTGTATGCTACTAATCTGTGTGAAGCATCTCTTCCTGGTCCGCCACAAGGACAGAATGTAAGGCTCTCCGCTGTTACGTGAAATATAATGTTTTCGACAATTTGCTGCTGAACCCCATCTGAATCATCTCCTCTATAATCACTTCCTTTACTTGTGGGAAGCATAAATTTAAGATATTGTAATCAAAACAATATTAGATATTGGTTCAACATGCCCTCTCCCGTCAGTGAAGGCAGGTATTCGGAACGTGTTGAACACCATGTTATCAATCTGTATCGCTATCGTCATTGAAGATTGAATTTCCATTTCTTTGTTCGTCTCTACATCAGCACTCTGGAGAACCCCGTCACTCTTTGTGAATATCCGAGCCACGTCCCGCAATATTGACCACTACCTTTTTACTTCGTTGCCCATTTGGCAAACTGATCAATTTTCTCTCATAACTGACGAATGGCTTATTACGGCAACGAGCATGCAGACACAGTCCAAGGCCGTGCTTGTGAGCCAATCAGTTCAGAATGTTCAATACTTACGTACATCGTGGTAGCACATCTTGAAAAAGGTACAGTCTGTACAATTTTTGGTTATATTTACGGTGAAAGTACAGTTGAGAGTGTCAAAGAACTATTCACAACTCTCTACCTAACTTCAATGATGCCTAAGCTTCTATTGTCTAGTCCGTCTGTGCAACAGCACTCCCGAGAACCCCGTCACTCTTTGTGAATATCCTGTCGGTTTAAGCATTTGCACCAATTCCAGAGGCATGTGTACAGTGATTGAATAACTTTGCTTCATACCAGTGCGAACTGGATCAATCTGGTGCACGTAAAATATGCTGGAGGAACTCAGCAGGTCAGGCAGCATGTATGAAAATGAATAAATAGCCGCGTACCTTCAACGGGAGAGGGGGCACCAGGGGGAAGTGATAGGCAGATGAGGAGAAAAGCAAGAGGCCAGAGTGGGGAAATGACGAAAATGGAAAGCGGAGTGGGAAAATACCGCAAAACTGTGATAACCATCCTCATCCCGCAAGATTCGAAGCTACCAGGACAGAATATAAGGTGTTACTCTCCCTGCCGTAGAGAGGTGGCCTCTCCGTGGCAGAAAAGGGGAGCATGGTATGACATGTCGGACACGAAATGAGGATAGAAATTGAAATGTCTGCCACTGGGAAATTCCTCTCCATGTTGATGGAGATGAGATGCTAGACGAAGCGTTAGTTACGAAGCGTTAATTTGTTGATGATTCTTAGCAAGGTACGCAAATGTTTAGCAATTTCCTGAGTTCTTGAATTCCTGTATCTGGTTGTTGCAGCAATTAATTTAATAAACGGCTGAGTGCGCTCAGTATCTGTGAAAGCCTGGATGCTATTTTATTTTAAGGCTGTTCAATATATTACAGGAACTCACAAGAGTCAAACAGGGCAACCTAAAAGTGGTATAACATTGGTCTATGATGACAAATGACAAGGTCCTTGGAACGTTGGAATGAACAATGTGCTGGAGACATCATTGTGAACACTGAAAGTGCAATGGCCGAGGCCGGCAGGTATGTAACTAAATCATTGAGTTAATTACTTACATCAATGTGAAACACCTTGTGCCAGCTTACGCGAAAAGTACAGTTCTACTGAATCTATAACCCTTCGGTTTAGATTAATCTAACATGCAGAAATTGTTACCAATACTGCGCACAGGTACATATGCCACTAATAATCTTCAAACTTCGTTGTGATGCTCCTCTTCCTCTGCGTTCATATCTGAAATGTTCCATGTTCGGCAACTACCTGCCACAATCATGAGCTCCACTACAAACACATCCTTCCCTTACCGGGAGCAGAAAAGTTACGAAGCTCCAATCCGTTCAATATTATATGTTATTGGATCATGACCATCCCTATCATTGACGGCAGGTATTCGGACTGTATTGAACACATCATTATCAATCCGCTCCCACACGTTTATTGATCTTTGAATTTCCGTTTCCTTCTCCTTCTCTACATCAGCACTGTCATGAACCCGTCGCTCTTTCTGTAGCTCCTAGCCCTATTCATCCATGGAAGGTAAGAACCACGTACCTCAATATTGACCCCGATCTGCCCTTCACTGATCAGCTGACAAACTGAACAATTTCATCCCATAACTAACGAGCCATTGTTGTATTTCTGAACTGTGTATCTTGGCATCGCGAAAGGGTCTTCCTGTGATCTATTCGATTCAGTACATACGTACATCTCTGTGCATGTCAGGGAGAAGGAAACCTGGAATCTACAATGTGTGTCTAACTTACAGTGAAAATGCAGTTCAGTTTGTCAAATATGTAAAGACAACCTCACTATCAACAATTCTACCAATGGTCATTGTTGGTAGAAAGATAATGAAGACAGATGCTCTGTCGGTTTATGCAATTACACCAATTCGAGGGTCATGCCTAGGACTATTGTATTGCTTTGCTTCATAGCAGTGCGACCTGATGGGGGCTGGTTTGCTGTGAGGTACTACATCAACCTGACGCACATACAGAATGCTGGCAGAACACAGTCGGTCAGGAAGCACGTATTGAAATTAATAAACAGTAGATGCTTAGCGCTGGGCCTCTTCAACAGCCTTGGAAAAAGGTAGAAGATGCCTGTATAAGGAGGTTTGGGGATGGGGAGGAGGACAACCCTGAAGATGGTAGGTGATTCTAGAAGATGAATCTCGATGGTGGAAGTTCGAGTACGAAATAAGTGCTGGAATGTGATCTGGAAAAAGCAAAGACCCGGAGAAGGAATCTGATCGGGGTGGAGAGTGGATCGTGAGAGAAAGGGAAGGGGGATGTGCAGCCGCGGGAGATGATAGGCAGCAGGAGAGAAGCATAAGAAGCCATGCGGGGAAATGATGAAGACGGAAAGTGGAGTGGAAATACTGGAAGACGGAGATATCCATCTTCATGCCGTAAGATTGGAGGTTACCCGAACGGAATATAAGGTGTTAGACCTCCAGCCTGAGAGGGCATCATCGTGGCAGAAGAACAGGACGTTTTCCGACATGTCGGATCGGGAATGGGGATACGCTTTGAAATGGTTGGCCTCTGAGAACTCCCGCTTTTTGTTGACGGAGCTGAGGTACTCGATGAAGTGTCAAATCATTTGAAGGAGTGTCTCGGCCCTAAACGCCAACTGTTCGTTCAGTTCCATCGATGCTGCCTGGCCTGTGGAGCTCCTTCAGCATTTTATGTGTGTTGCAGTTAATTGCAGTTTTCGTGCGTTCGTACCTTCGCAAGCTTAGATGCGACATCAGTTTAAGGCTCGTCGCTATATTACAGAAACGTACAAACAACATTTTCATTGTTTGATATTTCTGTTCTAAGACCTATAAACAAGAAGATTTACAGAATGCAATAGAGCATTCCAATGAGAGCACAAGATTGATCAATGATTACAAAGTCTATGCAGCTGAACAAGATCAACTATAACAATCATGCAACAGGGGTGAGCTGGGGAGTGATTCACAGCAACATTCACTGAATTCGCAAACAGTCATTCCTTCGTCTTTGAAATTTTGCAATTTCGTATTAAGTTGTCCATACCTCATCACACTTGGGATTTTACTTGAATTACATCATGTTTATTTTAATCCCAGCTGTTGGAAGACACGTCAACCTTCTGTAGTATTGAATATTCAGTGTGCCGGAGCGAGAATAACTGAATGACGGTGGAGATTCATCAGCTCAGAGTTTCTTCAGCGAGATCGCAGGCTGCTGGAAGACAGGCTGAATCTCACTCAGCATGTTTGAAACAATTTACCGTGTGAGAAAGATATATTACTTGATCATTGCCGTCATCGGTGTTCTTGGTAAGATCAGAAGCGAGCTAACTTTTGCGGTTCTGTGTGCGCGGTCTTTGATGACCGACAGCGTTGTGATGCCGGTGTATCTGCAAGTGCGGTACATGCTCTGGGAAGAAATTCTGCCTTCGTTCGGACGTTCCCTTGCAGTTTAATCCGAGGCCTGGGCTGAAAGTAAACCAGCCGTTAAAAAAGATGCAGTATGCATGATTAGCGAGGTGGTTTCGTTCTGTGAATTCATAGCAGACAGTTTTGATTTAATAATGCAAAGTCGCTTTCAAAGTAAACTCCCGTCATTCCCTGCGCTCCGCACCTTTACTGGCCTCTTCATCCGTATCAATGGCGCAATATGTTTTGATATAAGCTTAAAGATATTGCTCTGTATTTTAAGTAACTGATGCAACTTAGAGGGAAATGCGGAAACGAATGCAAGTTGACTGTCAGGGTATAGCGTTACACATCACTTCGGAGTTAGACTCCGAACCATTGGGAGTTTCGAAAACAGAAAACTGGTCTGTGTGGGTTTTAGTGTACCAAGGTCTTTTTTCACGCCCTATTATCTGTGAAATGAAGAGGGAGTTAAGAGCCAACCCAGCGCTGTTAGAGTTCCGACAGGGTAAGGATCATGCGATATTCCGCTCTGGAACAATGAGCATTGGAGCGTTTGCAATAAAGCTGTAATAATTTGGAGGAATTCCGGAAAGAGGCCGATATTTCAACTACTTACGTTGTTTTCCTTTGCAAACTGTATGGATTAAACACTAACGTGAAAAATATCTGACAATTCCGCGGCCTAGCCAATATATTTTAAAGCAAAAATTGAAACTTTCAGATAGGATTTATTGACATAGGATTTATTTATATAGGAAAAAGTGTAACAGCAGAATATAAAAGAAGTGAGACTAATGCATGCAAAACGGGAGAAACTAATTTGCTTTCAACATTGATTTTTGGAAATGAACAGAAACGGAGAGAGCGGGTCTCAGCTGAATGGAGATTGCCAGAACATAGGTGACGGGAATGCGGAGGAAGTTGCCTGGCTTTACACATCAGTCGCAAACTTGATGGTCGTAGATTTATATTTATTTTCCCAGAGCGCCCTAGTTTATCCGTTTACAATGCCTCCTCCCCCAAACAGTGCCCCTCCGCCGGTAACGAGTACCGTACCCTTTCAACCAGCATTCACTCGCTTGAAGCATCTGTGACTCCCACTTTATACTTTTAATCATCCAATAATTGAACGGTGAGAAAAGTTCTGTCGTTCAGAATTTCAGACTTATCTCTGCCCCGAGACCAAAGGAGAGGAGAGATACTAATTCACTCATTCTTTTCGTTGTTCGCCCAGTGAATTTAGTGGCGATAGTGATCCTGTCCGGGGGAAAATGTGGCCTCTCCATCTGCACCACTCCCTACCTGGTGGCCATGGCAACGGCGGAACTGGATCAGAATAATTACAAAGATTCGGAATACATATTCCAACAATCCGGATACATGTTGGTGATATTAAGTTGCTGCACAAACACCTTTCTTTATGGGATAACTCAGACCAAGTTCAGAGAGCAGTTCATCAACGCAGCGAAATATCCGCTCACGTCAAATATTCAACTAATTCATAATCAAAATATTTAGGTTGTTTTTAGAGGCGGCCGCAGAGTTTTCCAACTTGACACCGCAGAACTGGCTTTCCTCGGGGAACGTAGCGGGGGTGGGGGTGAATGAAGCCGGTTTAGAGCCCGAGAGAGACCGAGAACACGAACAGACCCTTCGGCACCCGCAGCCCGCGACGTTCCCCTCCTAGCAAATATTAAACTCTCGCTACCTTTTATTTGTGTTCACCAAATTTCCGCTTCTGTCGCCGCCGCACCCCCTTTGACGATGAATCCTGAACCCTATCCTAATGCTCATCGGTCAAATGACCTATAGAGCCGTTGCTTCGCGGCGGCGGAGGAGAAGCAGAACAAACGGTAGCAATATTGGCGTCACAAGGAGACCGAGTCGGAATTTACACCGAGCGCGCCGCAGATCAGATCGGACCTGGTCCATGCTCATAGTGACCAGCCAGCGCTGAAAGAGGATTTAGATTATTGTATACATCTTCGGCTCGTCCTCCAACTCGCTATAAACAGTCAGCATCCTCGTATACAGACATCTTAACTTCCACTGTGAGTTTACCTGCATCGAGTGAGTTTCCATCAACTTTGTGATGCGTTCATCTGCACAGGGATTGGCTCAACATGCCACAATTATAATTTGCAAAAAGTCTATTTCTGAAGTTGTCTTGCATGAAACTGTGAAGAAGGAGCCTTTATTCCTCATCTCCTTGAGTGTTTTTAGGAAGTAACACAGAATTTCAACGTAGAATCTGTCAATAGGCACTTGAGAATGGATTTTAGCGAAGGGTCAATGGTTAATTCAGACGGTCAAATTGCACAGTAAAGACCATTACACCACTGGGTATAGAAGCAGAATTGTACTATTTTTTTCCATCGAGCTCTTCTGTGTTTCTTTCTTGGGTGAATCTTCCTCAACCCCAATCTCTTTCCTTCGCCCAGAAACATTTGGAACTATTAAACCTTTGTTTCCTCACTGCATCCAATGCCTCGACACCTTCTTTGTCATCAAATTAGAATCTCCTTAAAATAAATTGCAGCACTGCTTTTGTCCTCGTTAATGCCAAAATAACGTGCAAGGTAGCCATCAGGAAATCAGGAACAAGGACATAACTCCATGTGCATCTCTTATTTCCGACATTTCTCTCCAGTTTAAAATTTTCTACACACAAGTCGTTCCTGCTTCCTCCACACCTCCATACGCAGAATTCCACATGTCACTTCTTTCCCCACGATTTCAAAGTGGCTGCTCTACGGGCGACATTAATTGTAACTGCGGGCAAATCCCGCCCGGCTGAATCCCATCCATTAGCTGACGCCCCACCGTTGAAAGGCTCATCTACCCTGACGTATCTCTGCTTCCTTTATATAATGGCACATCTTTAGATATCTCCCGGACTTTGGAAACATTAACTTTTGATAAGGTGGGCACAAAGTTCTCTGCAGAGATCACAATGATCTCTGTTCTTGTTTCCTATAATATCCCGGGATACAGATGACCAGGAGCTGAGGGTATTTATGAAGAACTCCAACACTTCATCCGTTATAATGTTGATATGCCTCAGATAGCACAGTCCCCTGCAGTGACTCACAAACTACGTCAGTCTCACGAATAAATGTAGATGAGATATATTCCTTTAACACCACCACCACTCTCGTCACATAGATCAGCCTTGAGGCTAGCGGTGCCTTTTCCACACCCACACCCTACACCCAAACATGGATTTACCCATTTACCCCACATGTGCAGTACATAAATGTGCAGGACGGTGCAAAATTCATTGCTGTCCGTTTTCACGCCTGGTTGCGCATTGGTCGACTTTTTGCCGTTTCCGCATCTATTTCGGATTGCAGTGCATTTCCTCCTTTCTATAACTGACGAATCGCAATGTGGAATATCCATACAACTCGCTTTATTCTCTTTGTGCTCAGGATTAACAGGAACAACTAACTTTGCTGAACAGCCCGCCTCTTTCTTCGTTCATTTGCAACTGTTCCCGCCACGAAAAGTTTTCTTGTCACCGGAGAAGTGTGTTTGTTAAAGAAGCATTTAATTAACATTGCACCAGATGAACAATCATCATAAGCCTGGTCCAACAATATTATACATTTCTCAGAGGATTTAAAATTGAGCAGAACGTACGGTATCGTAAATGTAAGTCATTGATTACCTGCCGCTTTTCGTACCCAAATACACTGTACGACTATAATATTATTTCCGTGACTCTAATCTCTAACCACGTTACTGCAACCACCAACCAGTTAATCGCCGTCCTGTCCCAATAATCACCGTCGGAACTGGGACAAGAGACAGCGGTGCCACATTTAAATTCAGAGAATGAGGGTGTGTGGAAGGCAAACACGGCTTGGGTATTGATTCAGACAGATCAAAGTATCGTTAACTTAGCCATTCGTTACGGGTTGTCTCCTACCGGTTTGTATTGAGCACAAGTGTTCCTCAGACCGATCACAGAAGCTGCCTTTGGTTTCCCTAACGTATGAACACTCAGAGTGCAGCGGAGCAAATGGGCTCCCGCAGTCCGAGACATCCACCTCCTGCATTTTTCATACCAAGTTCCCGCTCTCGTCACCGCCATATCCCTTTCGATAACAACACAGCGGCTCAGGATCTGAGGACATTGAAGACCAAATCGACAGAAATGCAACTCGTTCTTTTCTTCAGTCATTTTGCAGAAGAAGGAAATGAAGAAAAGGAAAGTTAACAGTCTGCCGAAAGCTGCAGTAAACCTTGCGCCTGTCCTTCGCTTTGGATAGACCGGCTATGGAGAAGCATTTAACACTACAGAACTCGGGAATTCTGATAATAATCTTTACAAGTTTCCATGGAGAACCTCAGTGCGTTCTCCGATTCTGGGAAAGAATGTCATCTCGCCTCCTGATTTCCATCGGAGCAAACTGCATGTAGAATCTCCTCAGCATTCTCTCCAGTACAATATCATATTTATTATTTATTTATTGTTTCTGAGCTAAACCTGTAAAGTTGAGCTGTCGACATTGACAAGCACACTCTTTCTCAATCGCCAGGAAGTTGTAGACTATTCCAGTGGCGTTTAGTATTGTGGTTTTCTGGAAATTTACATAAACGTTACTGCAGAATGAATTGGTTACTGTTAATGTGTAGCGACATTATGACGGAACCAGTTGTAGATATTGCAATCGGAAAAATGTATACCCTGTTCATGTACCATAGTCTTTCAATTTCCTCTTTTATTTCAGCATATTTCTAGTGTTTCTTCTTTTTCATTTCTGTGATTGTGTGTTCGAATCGAAAAATCCATTAAATATATTGCTTTTCTTTTGCCTCAATATCCTCTAATATTATATTCAGACCGTTCTCATGTATTACCCTAAATGTAATAATGGATCGATTGCAATATAATTGCAGAACTGAGATTCCAAAACTGAAGCAGGATTGTCTTTTCGTAATGTAACATATCATTCATGGATGGATTTTGGTGACTCTTTTGTGCCATTTGATTGTGCCTGTGTAATTCAGATTGAATTAAACTATTGCAGGCTTATGGAATGTGTTGGATAGTTTTCAGTTTCTCTTGGCATTTTATTATTTGCTTGCTTGTTTGCTTATTTTTTATTTCTTTCTGTAATTGAAGTTGATTTTCTTCTGCACACTCGTTGTCCACCGCTGTTGGTGTCGTCTTTCACTGATTCTACTATGGTTACTGCATTTACTGAATATGTCCGCCAGAATGCGTTCTGCAGACATACTAACTTATATGCATTTTGATGATAAATTGGCTTTGAAAATCAACGTTGTAAATCGTCATCCTTGTTTAAATTCATCCGGGAAAAATAGCTCACTTTCTCAATAGCTTTGGTATATCCTCCTTATAAACTACAGTGAATTTCTCCACAATCAAGAGTGAAAGTTTTCTCTTCGCTTAATTTCATCTTTTTCAACGCAGTCATATCCCAGAAGCCCGAGATGCCAACGGTGTGCATGCATTTACCATATCTCCACAGTCAGGTATCGTTAATAGTTCTAGTTCACAAACAACTCCACATTTCAGGAGATTCACTGGTCAAACTGTCTTAGCGATAAAGAAATTAAGTCAGTAGTGTTAGTAAATCTGCTCATAGCCAGTAAGTGCAATAATATTTAGGACAGACAATAAGAAAACATGGCTTTGTCTTAGAATACACTTTACCAAAACATAGAATTTAGAAGCACATTACAGATTCTTTGGCCCGCAATGTTGAGCCGACCATGTGGCCTACTCTATAAACTGCCTGGAATTTCCCTAATGCATAGTTCTCCATTTTTCTAAGCTCCATGTACCCATTGCACCCACTTCCACCAATGCGGCCGGCAGAGCATTCCACGCACACACCGCTCCCTGTGTGAAACAAAACTTCCCCCGACGTCAGGTTGAAAAATATGACCGCCATATTCAGCGGGCAGATAGGTCACAGGGCAGAAGAGTGATTGGGTTTTGGCTCAACGCGCTTAGGCGGTAACGGGTCTAGTTGAAGTAGGTTTACCTGTGTTAATTGCGGAAAGGAAGTATGTGTGTGAGGCCTGTGTTCTATGCTCACTGTCAGATGTTGGAAGTCCTGGTGTCTCCCATCCTCCCGGACAGCCATAACCGTACCCGATGTGTCCAGCTGAAGCTCCTTACAGACTGCATTAGGGAACTGGAGCTGCAGCTCGATGACCTTCGTCTGGTTAGGGAGAGTGTGGAGGTGATAGAAAGGAGTTATAGGCAGGTGGTAACAACGGACCACAGGAGACAGGCAAGTGGGTAATAGTCATGAGAGGGAAGGGCAGGAGTCAGGGACTAGGGAAGCTCCCCTGTGTCTGTCCCCCCGGACAATAAGTACTCCTGTCTGAGTACTGTGGGGGGCAGCCTACTGGGGGAAGTAACAGTGGTGGTGTCTCTGGCACAGAGTCCAGCCCGGTTGCTTAGAAGGGGGCATAGTTTTAAGATGACTGGAAGTAGGTACCAGGAGGATATAAGGTAAGTTTTTTGCACAGAGTGGTGGGTGCCTGAAATACATTGCCAGCGACCGTGGTACAGCCGGATAAAATAGGATCTTTTAAGAGATACTGAGATAAGTACATGGAGATTGGTAAAAGAAAGGGCTATGCGACAGTGAAATGCTATGCTTCTAGAGTAGGTTGCATGGCTGGCACAATATTGTGGGCCAAATGGCTTGTAATGAGCCGTAGAATTTCTATGTTTCTGTCAAAACGTCGGTCATTTTTTCAAGATTTGGAAGAAATTGCTGAAATATATTAATACATGATGAAACAAACTAAAGTTTCTTCCTTTTAAGTCTTTTTATTAAATTTTAAAAAAATACACAAGCATAATATCAATAGTACAGAGAGATTGGGAATACATATTGGTAAATAATATATATGAATATAAACCATAGGTAACATAAATGTACTAAACCTCCCAAACTCTTGATGTATTAAGATGATTAAAGAAAAACATATCCAAAAAAAACAATAAACGAAACTGAACTAAACAAAGCTGGGCTATTATATTACATTGAATATAATCGATAGTGCTAATAACTCCGCTCCTCTATCCAAGTATTTGAGGAAAATAAAAAGGATTCGGAATCGGTCAAGTTACATCAAGTGAAAGTGTTGAATAAATAGTCTCAAAAATGACACTTCTAATTTTCTTCTAAATCTAAACAAGAAATAGTTTGAGAACCATTGGAATGTAGTAGGAGGATTAATCTCTTTCTAATTCAATAAAATAGATCTTCTGGTCATTAATGTGACAAATGCGATCACCCGACAAACTGAAGAGGATAGGCGACTATATTCTACCATTGGTAAGCCAAAAATTGCAGTAATAGAATTGATGTAAATCAACACTCAAAACTGTTGAAATAACCTCAAAAATGTCTTTCAAATATTGCTCCCAAGTAGGGCAAAGCAAACTAAAGTTTCATACGAATAATTATGAATGCAATCAGTGCCAGTACATTTCCAGTTGCTATTTCTTATAACCACATTTAGCAAATGGATGTAACTTTGGGTATTCACATTATTTTCCAACCGTGTGTGTGCTTTCTTTGTGTTCCCTCGGCCAGCCTACTTCTGGATTGCACGTCACCCTGTTTGACCAGATATTCGACCAAAGTTTCATTATCTCTGTTTGTTGGTTGATAATTTCTCATGTAGCTGAAACTTTTGATCGTCGAGTCGAGTTTCAATGTCCCCATCTGCCCCAGTTTTTTTTTTACCCTAATCTAAGAAGGGATGTGCTAACATTCTAAAGGGCTCAAAGGAGGTTAACAAACATGATTCAAATATTGAACGAATTCTCATGTGAGGTGCGTTTTATGGCTCTTGGCCTCGACTCCCTGGAATTCGGAAAAATGATGAGTGACCTCAAAGTGTATCAAATGTTAAAAAGGCTTAATAGAGAGGATGTGCAGAGGATGTTCCTATGGTCGTGGAGTATGAGACTAGCCGACACTGCCACAGAATAAAGGAATGTGATTTTGAGAAATATCCAGAATGGAATTCGTTGCCACACGTTGTTGTAGCGTTCAGGTCATTGGCTATTCTTAAGACAAAGGTTGATAACCTCTGATTACTTGGGGCATGAAGGGATACAGGGAGAAACCATGAGATTGAGGCTGAGAGAGAATGGATCAACCAGGATGAAATGGCGGAGCAGTCTCTATTGGAACAAATGGCTACGTTTGCTGCGTTACCTTAAGGTCTGGTCGCTGGTTTGCAAGTATTGGAGCGGATTATTAGATGTAGGATTTACATGCCGGAGAACGGTAGGCCGATTGGAGATCATGGCTTTGTGAGAGACATGTCGTGCACAGACTGACTGGATAGACACTATTTCAATGACGGAAATGGAGGTATACCAGGTGTTTGGAGGAACGGATAGGTGGGTTCTCAGAGGCTTTTTTTAACCTTGGAACGAGAGAAGTGGGTGCGTGGAACAGGACTCCGGGATTTTTGTAGAAACACATATAATAGGTTATTTATCTTATACAGGAACAAAAATTGTCAAAAATTGAGTGCTATGTGGAAGAGAAAAGGTTGGTTTGATTTTGAAGCAGATTAAAGGGTCAACCATCTTCGTGAACTGTACTTATCTATATCAAACGCCCCAGGGAGGAAGATAGTAAGGTCATAAGTTCTTCATTCTCCAAACCAGAAAGAAGCGATTCCTGAGCGTGGTGCTACGTGTCCTGCAGCATTTTTAATCTTTGTCAATGGCGGGGCGGGGTGGAGGGGTGGCGATTGTGTGCTTCCATTCTGTTGTCTGTTTAAATAATCAAGGGAAAGTGGGGACAGAGTTAATATAGGTGAAAATGATTAGTGTGATCGAATGGACTGGCTTCAGCAATTTGCTGCCTTTTTGGGCATAGCCGTTGCTACACCGAGCTTCATTGCACCTGCAGTTCAATTCAGACACTTTCAGTTGTTAAACTTCGTGCAGTGAAATGAAATGTGGGTGTGTGTTGCAAATGGCAGGACGCTGAGGAACGTTATTATACATTGCCATCTTGTGCGTCCAGTTCTACAGCATGTTGAAAGCGACAGCAGAAGAGGTTAGCAATGAAAGCATATGGCATGCTCGTTTACGCAGACTGGACACTGGTTTTAGAAATCGGGAAGATATGATGCAGCTGTGTAAAGATTTGATTTATTGTGTGCAGATCCTACTGTCCTATCACAATAAGCATGTTGGCGATTTGAGAGTGCACGTCAAGGAGATTTTTTTTTTACCTGCTTATTTGTAATGGAGTATTTGCTAAAAGTAGAATTTGGACATTTTCGCCAGAATCCGAAACGAGCGACCAACTCATACATACAGTTGAAGTCAGAAGTTTACATACACCTTAGCCAAATACATTGAAACACAGTTTTTCACAGTTGCTGACATTTCATCCTAGAAAACATTCAATGTCTTAGGTCAGTTAGGATCACCACTTTATTTTAAGAATGTGAAATGTCAGAATAATAGCAGAGAGAACGATTTATTTCCATTTTTATTTCTTTCATCACATTCCCAGTGGGTTAGAAGTTACATAAACTTCGTTAATATTTGGTAGCATTGCCTTTAAGTTCTTTAACTTGGGTCAAACGTTTTGGCCAGCCTTCCACAAGCTTCTCACAATAAGTTGCTGGAATTTTGTTCCATTCCTCCAGACAGAACTGATGTAACTGAGTCAGGTTTGCAGGCCTACTTGCTCACAGACGCTTTTTCAGTTCTGCCCACAAATTTTCTGTCGGGTTGAGGTCAGGACTTTCTGATGGCCACTCCAATACCTTGACTTTGTTCTCCTGAAGCAACTTTGCCACAACTTTGGAGGTATGCGCAGTTATTATCCAATCGGAAGACCCATTTGCGATCGAGCTGTAACTTCTTGGCTGATGTCTTGAGATGTTGCTTCAATATATCCAGATAATTTTCCTTCCTCATGATGCCATCTACAAACGGTATTTCGTTAAGTGCACCAGTCCCTCCTGCAGCAAAGCATCCCCACAACATGATGCTGCCACCCGCATGCTTAACATTTGGGATGGCATTCTTTGGCTTGTAAGCCTCACTCTTTTTCCTCCAAACATAACGGTGGTCATTATGGCCAAACAGATCAATTTTTTCTGTCAGACCAGAGGACATTTCTCCAAAAACTCACCATGTGCACTTGCAAACTGCTGTCTGGCTTTCTAATGCCGATTTTGGAGCACTGGCTCCTTCCTTGCTGAGCAGCCTTTCAGGTTATGTTGATATAGGACTCATTTTACTGTGGATATAGATATTTCTCTGTTTCCTCCAGCATCTTCACAAGGTCCTTTGCTGTTGTTCTGGGATTGATTTAAACTTTACACATTTTGCACCAAGGTACGCTCATCTCTAGGAGACAAAATGCGTCTCCTTCCTGAGCGGTATGACGGCTGCATAGTCCCATGATGTTTATACTTGTGTACTATTGTTTGCACAACTGAATGTGGTACCTTTGGGCATTTGAAAATTGCTCACAAGGATGAAGCAGACTTGTGGAGGTCCACATTTTTTTTTCTGAGGTCTTGGCTGATTTCTTTTGATTTTGTTTGTAATCTTCTGACTCACTGGAATTGTGATATAGCCAATTAAAAGTGAAATAATCTGTAAACAATTGTTGGAAAAATTACTTGTGTCATGCACAAAGTATATGTCCTCAATGTCTTGCCAAAATTATACTTTGCTAATATGAAATCTGTGGAGTGGTCAAACAATGGGTCTTAATGACTTCAACCTAAGTGTATGTAAACTTCTGACTTCAACTGTATATGGGAAATAGTAAACAGTCGACATTTCAGGCCGAGACCCTTCATCAGGACTGGGAAAACAACAGATGAGACGTCAGAGGAAGAAGTGTGAGGGTGAAAGCGGTGGAAGAAGTGGTAGGTGATAGGTGAGAGGGAGAGTAGTGAAGGAAAAAACTTCTTACAATATAACTTCCTTAGCGATTTTCAAAAGATCATTGCTAATGCCTCCACATCTCTTCAGCCACCTCATTCAGATCTCTGGGGTGTACACCATCTTGTCCCGATGATCTATGTACCTTCAAACCATCTGTTCCTCAACAACCTTCGCCCGAGTAACATAACTTACACATTCTGACCACTGACATCTGGGACATCCATATTCCTGCCAGTGCCTTCCACAGATAAGGATGATGTATAATACTTATTCAGTTCATCTGCCATCACCTTGCACCCCCACCCCATTAGTACCTCTCCCTCATCACTTTCCAGTCATCCGATAGCCACTTCTGCCTCTCTTTTACACTTGGTGTACCTGAAGAAAAAGTTGGTATCCTCTTTAATATTACTGGCTAGCTCAACTATGTATTCTATCATTTCCTTCTTAATTATTTTGGTTGCATTCTGTTAGTTTTTAAAAGCTTGCCAATCTTCTAACTTTCGAGTAATTTTTGCTCTCTGCTCTCTTTTTGTTTTTTATGTTGTCTTTGGTTTCTCTTATCAGCCATGGTTTTGTCACTTACCTTTAGAATATTACTTCCTCTTTCTGATGTATATTCCTGCCATCCGAATTGCTTCTAGAAATTCCAGCCATTCCTGCTGTTTCCATCCCTGCCTGTGTTCTTTTCAAATCAATCAATGTTGACCAATTTTTCTCTCATGCCTCTCTAATTCTCTTTATTCCACATCAGACCATAGCTTCTCCTTCTCTAACATCAGGGTGAATCTGATCATATTAAGATCACTTGCCCATAAGGGTTCTTTAAACTTAAGTGACCTAATTAATTCCGGTTCATTACAACACCCAATACAGAATAGCTGATCCCCAAGTGGGCTCAACCACGAGCTGCTCTAAAAAAGCATCCTGTGGGCATTCTAGGAATTCCTACTCGAGACCAACACCATCCTAATTTTCCTAATCACCTGCATGACAATCCCCCATGACCACTGTAACATTGCCCTTTTTGGCAAGCATTTTCTATCTCCCATTGGAATTTGTGGACCACATACTTACTACTGTTTGGAAATTCCTGTCCGGGATTTTTCTTTACATTTGCTGTTCCTTAATTCTACCCACAGATTCAACCCTATGATACCTCTTTCTAATGATTTTATTTAATATTTTACCAACAGAGCCACACAACCTCACAACCAGCTTGTTCATTGCCTGTTCTTTCAAGAAACATATCAGTATCTGGGAAGCAAGAGGACCTGCAGATGGTAGAAATCTTGAGAACTACACACAAAGTGCTGGAGGAGCTCAACATGTTGGGCAGCAACTATGGATGGGAATCAACATTTCGGGCCAAGACCCTTCATCGGGACTCTTGATACCCACGTATCTGGAATATCAACAAGCAAAGAAAATAGAAGGTACTGCAAAATAGTGAAAACCTTTGACAAAATTTAGTTCAAGGCTTAAAAAGAACCTGCAAGCAGAGCTCAATCGTTAACAAATACAACAAAGGCAATAAACACTTCCATCAATACCGTCATTGACTTTTTTTTAATAAAAATATCTTGGTCCCATTTCAATCAGTGAAATTTACGACAATAAATAAGAACTAGAAAAGACTACTTACATTCAAACCCACTGAGATTAACACTAACTTGGACAGAAGGTGGTCTAAAAATAACACACATGACAAAAATCACAACAGTAAGATAAAACTTCCAAGTATATATTTTCATCAAAAATGATCAGGATACCGCACTCCATGCATGTATATGCAATCGTGATAAGAAATACAGACAAGAAAAATTCAATGAGGCCAACTCAGAAAAATGCATCATCACAATGGAAGAAAACATTAGCCAGTGGAATGAGTGTGACCCTCCATGGGAGACCTCCCAACGATCTGAGCAGACGAGATGTTCACAAGCAAGCATCAAGCACCTGACTGAAAGTTGGAGACCTCTTCCCAGAAACAGAGGGGTTCCTTGCAGAAATACAGGACCATGTGGTCAACAAAAAGAAAAAAAAATCAAAATTACATACAATATAAACAAACAAGGCAATAAATGCAGACGATGCCCACAGAAACCAGCCACAATCCAATACGTTCCAGGATCCTGCAGCAGTTTAATTCAATCTGATTTCTTATGCAGGTACAATCAAGTGGTAAATATCATTCACCAAAATCTTGCTTTAAAATACAAACTCATGAACAACCACCATAACTTCATTAAGGCACCATAAATTCAACCCTGATCCACTTAAGTACCAGAGACAGAGTTTAAAACACAACTGATTTGTCTGTCTCAGATTTAGAATATTAAACTCTAGTCCCATTAAAGGTGAATGAGCAGAAGAAACTCCTCCCATGTCCAGTGACCAGGGTGCAGAACTGGGTGTGGTGAGCAGCAGCAATAATTGCAGAGTTCAGCACCGACAGTCACTCGCAAATTTGCATTCAGCAATGGTGATCGACAAATATATAGCATGCAGCTTATTGAAATTTTCTCACAGTGTGAACCTGTTAATGTGTCACAAGTGTAACCTGCTGTAAGGTTTCACTGCTAATGTAATGGCCTCTCTGTAATGTTTCACTGCTGAGCTAATGGTTTCTCTGTAGCAACGTTTAGGTTACGACTAGAGATAAGACCATAAGACAAAGCAGCAGAAGTCGGCCATTCAGCCCATCGAGTCTGCTCTGCCATTTTATCATGAGCTGATCCAATCTCCCCTTTAGTCCCACTTCCCCACCTCACCATATCCCTTGATGCCCCAACTACTCAGATACCTATCAATCCCTGCCTTAAATACACCCAATCACTTGGCCTCTGCTGCTGACCGTGGCAACAAATTCCAATAATTCACCACCCTCTGGCTAAAAAAAAATTTCTTCACACCTCTGGTCTGAATGGGCGCCCTTTAATCCTTCAGTCATGCCCTCTCGTACTACACTCCCACACCATGGGAAATATAGGCCTTCTGAAAATCCAAATACACAACATCCACTGCATCTCCCTTGCCTAGCCTACTTGTAATTTCCTCAAAAAATTGCACTGGGCTTGTCAGGCAGGATTTTCCTTTAAGGAAACCATGCTGAGTTCTGCCTATCTTGTCATATTCCTCCAGGTACTCCGTAAACTCATTCTTGACAATCGACTCCAACAACTTCCCAACCACTGATGTCAAGCTAACAGGTCTATAATTTCCTTTATGCTTCCTTGCCCCCTTCTTAAAATAGCGGGGTGACATTTGCAATCTTCCAGTCCTCCGGAACTAGAGCAGAATCTCTTGACTTTTGAAAGATCATTGCTAATGCCTCCGCAATCCCCACAGCTACTTCCTACAGAACACGAGGATGCATTCCATCTGGTCCAGGAGATTTATCTACCCTTAGAATATTCAGCTTCCTGAGTACTTTCTCTGTCGTAATTGTGATTACGCATATTTCTCTTGCCTGACACCCTTGAGTGCCCGGCATACTGCTGATGTCTTTCTCAGTGAAGACTGATGCAAAATACTCGTTCAGTTCCTCCGCCATGTCCTTATCTCCCATTACAATTTCTCCAGCATCATTTTCTATCGGTCCTATATCTACTCTCACCTGTCTTTTACTCCTAATATACTTGAAAAAGCTTTTACCATCCTCTTTGATATTATTTGCTAGCTTTCTTTCATAATTTATCTTTTCCCTCTTAATGACCTTCTTAGTTTCCTTCTGAAAGCTTTTAAAAACTTCCCAATCCTGTCTTCCCGCTAATTTTTTATTCCTTAATTGCCTCTCCTTTACTTTTATTTTGGCTTTTACTTCTTTTGTCAACCATGGTTTCAACGTTTTTCCATTCGAAAATGTCTTTTTTTGGAATATATCTGTCTTGCACCTTCCTCACCTCCCGTATAAACTCCAGCCATTGCTACTCCGCCGTCCTTCCAACTGGTGTCCCTTTCCAGTCAACTTTTGCCAGTTCCTCTCTCATGCCACTGCCCTTCCTCCACGTCAGATTTCGGCTTCTCTTTCTCAAATTTCACAGTGAACTCAATCTTGTTATGATCACTGACTCCTAAGGGTTCCTTCACCTCAATCTCTCTAATCACCTCTGGTTCATTACACAATACCCAACACAGTACAGCTGATCCCCTAGTGGGCTCAACAGCAAGCTGTTCTAAAAAGCCATCTCGTAGATATTCTACAAATTCTCTCTCTTGAGATCGAGTGCCAACCTGATTTTCCCAATCCACTTGCATGTTAAAATCCCCTACAATTATCATAACACTGCCCTTCTGGCAAGCCTTTTCTATTTCCTGTAGTAATTTGTAGTCCACATCACTGCAGCTTTTAGGAGGCCTGTATATAACTGCCATCAGGTTCCATTTAACCCTGCAATTTCTTAGCTCAATCCATGAAGTTTCTGCACCTTCCAATCCTATGTCAACTCTAATGATTAAATATCATTTCTTACCATTAAAGCCACGCCACCCCCTCTGCCTACCTGCCTATCCTTCCAATACACCATGCATCCTTGGACGTTCAGCTCCCAGAGACATGAATCCTTTAGCCACATCTCAGTGATGGCCACAATATCATACCTGCCAATCTGTAGCTGTACGACAAGATCATCCACCTTATTCCCAATGCTGTGCACATTTAAAAGACACCTCAAGTCCATTATTTGGTACTTTTTGCTTTACTTCACTGCAATTTTATTGCACTGCAACTCATCCCAATGGCTGAAAAATTTGCCCCATTCCATGCCTGTCCTTCCTGACATCCTTACTACTCACTACCTTAGATCTATTTCTGTTTTGCCTCTCCTCTGCTCTATCATTCCCATTCCCAACCCCCCGCCAAATTAGTTTAAACCCCCCCCCCTAACAGCTCTATTAAACTCTCCTGCCAGGATATTGGTCCCCTTCGGGTTCAGGTGTAACCCGTCCTTTTTCAAAAGGTCATACTTCCCCCAGAGGAGATCCCAATGATCCAAGAATCTGAAACCCTGCCCCCTGCACCAGTCTCTCAGCCACACATTCATCTGCCTGATCCTACTATTCTTGCCCTCGCTAGCACGTGGCCCAGGTAGCAATCCTGAGATTACTACCCTGGAGGTCCTACTTCTCAGCTTCCTTCCTAATTCCCAGAAAACTCTCTTCAGGACTTCCTCCCTTTTCCTATCTATGTGATTGGTACCAACATGTACCAAGACAGATGGCTGCTCGACCTCTCCCTTCGGGATATTTTGGACCCTATCCGAGACACCCCATACCCTGGTACCTGGGAGGCAACCCACCATGCGGGTATCTCTATCATGCTTACAGAATCTCCTGTCCATTACCCTCACTACGGCATCCCCTATGACTATCACAATCCTCTTCTCCCTCCTTCTGTCCTGCAGAACAGTGCCAGATTCCCGGTCACCGTGGCCTTCCCCTGTCAGGTCATCCCCGTCAACAGCGTCTAAAACAATATATTTGTTCCTGAGGGGGACAGTCACAAGGGTGCTCTCCACTATTTTCCCTTCCCTCTCCTGACAGTCACACAATTTTCTGACCCCTGTAACCGAGGGATCACTACCTACCTGTAGCTCCTGTCTATCACCTCTTCACTTTCCCTAATAAGCAGTAGGTCATCAAGCTGCAGCTCCAGTTCCCTAACACGGTCTCTGAGGAGCTGCATCTCGGTGCACCTGGCGCAGACATGGCCATCAGAGAGGCTGCAGGTCTCCCAGGATTTCCACATCTGACACCCCGAACAAAGCACTAATCCTGTAGACATGCTACTTAATTCTACAAGAATGAAATAATGAAAAATAGGCCTACCCAACCACTTACCTCGCCAAACATATGAACTTTTTAAACCGTTAGCTCATACTGTTAGCTGTGTGAGCCCTGCTGTTCCTTCGACTGTCCAGGCCATTTCATCAAGGGGAAAAAAGAGAATCAATGCCTTGCACTCGCCTCTTCCCATTACCGCCTAAGCCCTTTGAGCCAAAGACCTGCACTCTGCTGCCTGCTGTATAGGGTGGTCTTCTTTTTAAACTCTCCACACTGTCCTGTCTACGACACACGGTCCTCTGCAGTCTCACCCTTCTTGTACTGAAGAACGTTTTTTATAAAAACTGCCTTCCTTCAGGGTTTAGCTCTGATGCTGCACTTCTTGTCCCGATCAAAAGAACAGGGTTTTGGAATGGGGGCTATCCAATGACAGAAACGTTGTTCTTTCTTGTGAGTCTGGAGGAGAGATTTTCGCGGTCTTTAGCCGGGGAGAGATGAGAAGACGCGACTAGAGAGAGTGGGCCCTTTTTCTATTTTTGTTTTCTTCACTAACCCTACAGTCAAAGTAAGAATTATAAAGCTCAATCGTTTGATCACACATTCTGTACCGTTTTTCATTTCGGAGTACTGATCCGTAACAGGGGGCACATCACGCAGCATCCACTCAAATGAGATTTCTTAAGTCTGGCCGGGCTGCGGGGCTATCACCTCCAATAATACACTGTCAGCTTAAGCGGGAGTTACATAAGGTTAGAGGACTGAGGGAATCTCTTCCCACATTTACTGCAGGTGAACGGCCTCTACCCAGTGTGAACTCGCTGGTGTTTCTTTAGGTTGGATGAGCAAGTGAATCCCTTCCCACACACTGAGCAGGTGAACGGCCTCTCTCCAGTGTGAACTCGCTGATGCACCTTCAGATGAGATGAGCAAATGAATCTCTTCCCACAGTCTGAACAGGTGAACGGCCGCTCCCCACTGTGAACTGACTGGTGTGCTTGTAGGCTGGATGACCAATTGAATCCCTTCCCACACAATGAGCAGATGAATGACCTCTTCCCACTATGAACTGATTGGTGTCTCAGTAGGTGGGATGAATGAGTGAATCTCTTCCCGCAGGCTGAGCAGGTGAACGGCCTCTCCGCAGTGTGAACTCGCTGGTGTTTGTGTAGGTGGGATAAGCAAGTGAATCCCTTCCCACAGACTGAGCAGGTGAACGGCCTCTCCGCAGTGTGAACTCGCTGATGTACCTTCAGTTGGGATGAGCAAGTGAATCCCTTCCCACAGTCCGAGCAGGTGAATGGCCGCTCCCTTGTGTGAACTCGTTGATGTACCTTTAGTACAGATGACCGAGTGAACCCCTTCCCACAGACTGAGCAGGTGAACGGCCTCTCCCCAGTGTGAACTCTCCGATGTACCTTCAGTTGGGATGAGCAAATGAATCCCTTCCCACAGTCCAAGCAGGTGAACGGCCTCTCCCCACTGTGAACTCTCTGATGTACCTTCAGATGGAATGAACAAGTGAATCCCTTCCCACAGTCTGAGCAGGTGAATGGACTCTCCCCAGTGTGAACTGACTTGTGTACCAGGAGGTCCGACGACTGAGTGAATCCTTTCCCACAATCTGAGCAGGTGAATGGCCTCTCCCCAGTGTGAACTGACCGGTGTGCTTGCATATGGGATAACCGAGTAAATCTCTTCCCACAGTCCGAGCAGGTGAACGGCCTCTCCCCAGTGTGAACTCGCTGGTGTACCTTCAGTTGAGATGACAAAGTGAATCGCATCCCACAGTCTGAGCAGGTGAACAGCATTTCCCTAGTGTGAACTGACTGGTGTCTCAGTAGTTGGGATGACTGACTGAATCCTTTCCCACATTCTAAGCAGGTGAATGGCCACTCCCCAGTGTGAATTGATCGGTGTGCTTGTACGTGGGATGACTGACTGAATCTCTTCCCACAGTCCGAGCAAGTGAACGGCCTCTCCCCGGTGTGAACTCGCTGATGTACCTTCAAATGAGATAACTGAGTGAATCCCTTCCCACAGTCTGAGCAGATGAACGGCCTCTCCCCAGTGTGAACTCGCTGATGTACGTCCAAATGAGATAACTGAGTGAATCCCTTCCCACAGTCCGAGCAGGTGAATGGCCTCACCCCAGTGTGAACTCGCTGATGTACCTCCAAATGAGATAACTGAGTGAATCCCTTCCCACAGTCCGAGCAGGTGAACGGCCGCTCCCCAGTGTGAACTCGCTGATGTACCTCCAAATGAGATAACTGAGTGAATCCCTTCCCACAGTCTGAGCAGGTGAACGGCCTCTCTCCAGTGTGAACTCGCTGATGTTCCTTCAGTTTAGATGAGCAAGTGAATCTCTTCCCACAGTCCGAGCAGGTGAACGGCCGCTCCCTGGTTTGAACTCGCTGTTGAGCCATTAGGTCAGATGACCGAGTGAATGCTTCCCCACAAGTTCAGCAAATGACCAGCCTCTGCCCAGTGTGAACTGACTGGTGTGTCCACAGGTGGGATGAACGACTGAATCCCTTCTCACCCACAGAACAGGTGAATGGCCTTGTGCAGTGTGAACTTGCTGAGGCACCTTCAGTTGATATGACTATTTGTATCCATTCACACTGCCTGAGCAGATGAATGGGATTCCCCCTGTGTAAAATGACAGGCGTGCCAGTCAGTCAGATGACCGAGTGAATCCCTCCCCACAGTCTGAGCAGGAAGGATGATCGAGTGAATCCCTCCCCACAGTCTGAGCAGGAAGGATGATCGAGTGAATCCCTCCCCACAGTCTGAGCAGGAAGGATGATCGAGTGAATCCCTTGCTCCACTTCTTAAATATCTGGACAGAGACAGCAAAACTGGCGTGTTGTGTTCGAGATTCCTGCGGATAAATTCCTTGTCATTTTTAACCTGTAAAAAGATTTACAAAATACATCAGACAACATTTCAGATGAGATCCCTTGAGTTGTCAAGGTGTAATCTAGCATAACACTGTTACAGTGAAATTAACTAACTGGGCACAGTGCTGGTAACTGGAATGACCAAACTCTCTGATGCTCTTCCTGTCTCTATAAGAATGGGGCATTTCTGCCATCACCAATCTGTGACCTGGCTCAGTCTGACTCTCTCCATTGGTATTACTCCGTGTTTCCACTGAGCCGCATGGGTTCCTGGCCCCACAGTAACTGAAACACTCTCACACAAATAGCCAGCAGTGCATTCCACGCACCCACCACTTTCTGTGGAAAAAAACCTACCCTGACATCCCCTCGGTATCTATTTCCAAGCACCTTAAAACTATGCCCCCTCGTGTTATCCATTTCACCCTTGGGAATAAACCTCTGGCTATCCACACCATCAATGCCCCTCATCATCTTATAGACCAAAAACAGGCTCCAAACATAAACAAGGAGATTATACATTGCTTTGAGCATTTGTTGGAAGTATACAAAATTATGAGGGTATAGATATGGTAAATGACAACAGCTTTTTGCATTGAGGTTGGGTGGGACTACAACCAGAGATCGTGGTTAAGTGGGGAAGGTGAAAATTCAACGGGAGCATTTGGAAAAGCTCTTTACTCAAATGGTCGTGAAAGTGTGAGAATGAGCTCGGTTTCACCATTTAAAGGAAGTTTGGATGGGAGCCTGGGTATGGAGGGTGATGTCCTGGTGCTGGCAGTTGCATTAGACAGCTTAAATGTAGCCTGTTTACAAACTGAACCTCTCCATGTTTCTATGACAAAGAAGCTGGTCAAACTTGATTGGAAGGGAAAAGGTAGGAATTACGACGGAGCAGCAATGGCTGGAGTTTCTGGGAGCAATTCGGGAGCAGAGTGATCGATACATCCCAAAGAAGTGGAAGTATTGGAAAGGCAGGAGGACACAACCGTGGCAGAAATGAGAAACCAAAGCCAACGTAAAAGCCAAAGGGAGTGCAAACAGAAGAGCAAAAATTATTGTGAAGCTTTTAGAAAACAGCAGAAGATGATTCAAAAAAGTCAGCTGAGCTCAGGGCGTGGAATGGTAATATTGTCATTAATGAGTCTTGGTAGCACCCAACAGTCTGAGGCATTTACAGGAACAAAATATCTGGGGCCTCAATATCTCTTGAAAACCAAGGTTCCCTACACCAGTTACCTTTCAACTTTTACTTTGGCAACACATACAAACTAGACACCCTCAAAATTTCACTTCTGAAGGCTTCCTGCTTATCAAGTATTCCTTTGCCAGAATGCAGCTTGTCCCAAACCACACTTATCAGGTCCTTTCTGATACCATCAACATTGAACTTTCTCTAATTTAGAATCTCAACCCATGGTCCAGACTTCTCTTTTTCCATATTTACTTTGAATCTCATGGCATTATAATCACTGATTCCTGACTCCAGCCCTAACTCATTTCCTAACAGCTTATTGCACACCTCTATGTCGGGAATTCTACGTACTGATTAAGGGCACATTTGACAAACTCTTCCCCATTTCGTCCTTTTACAGTTTGAGAGTCGCAGACAATATTTGGAAAGTTAAAATCATTTACTGAATCAACCTTTTGTTTCTTGGCATGGTCTGCGATCTCTATATAAATTTATTCCTTTAAATGCCTCAGATTGTTGGGTGCAACCAAGTCCCAGTAATGGCTACAATATCATAATTCCGTCCTGAGCTCATCTGGATTTCCTACGACGCTTCTTGCATTGTGATATACACAGCTCAGCACATTCATCGACCATGCTCAACAATCTGATTGCTGACTCTATCTGAGATCTGAAATCCTAAGAACTTTCTACAGGGAGATAATTGAGAGAATCCTGACTGGCTGCATCACTGCCTGGGGTGGTAACTGTACTTCCCTTAAACACAGGATCCTGCAGAGACTGGTGCGGACAACCCAGCACATCTGCAGATGTGAACTTCCCACTATTCAGGGCATTTATAGAGGTATGTGTGTAGAAAGGGCCCAGACGATATTGGGGATCCAATTCACCAGAACCACACACTGCTCCTGCTGCTGCCATTCAGGAAACGGTCCCATATCACAAGGACCAATCGCCTCCGGGACAACATCTTCTGCTAGGCCAATCAGACTGATTCATTCATGCTGATACAATTGCATTTCCATGTTTTATTGTCTGTCCTATGTACAAACTATTTATTATAAGTTACAGATTGCACATTTAGACAGAGACGTAACGTAAAGGTTTCTACTCCTCATGTAATAAAGTCAATTTAATTCAATTCACCCTCTCCACTATCTATTCTGTCATTATGGCTCCCATCTCCCCTACAACTTATTTTAACCACATCACCTCCTCCCCCCCATACTAGTATTAGCAAGCCCTATCTCTTGTTCTGTTCCCCTAACTAACAAAACCCCTATCACCCATTTCACTTTAATCTGCCAGGTAATCCCCCCCACCCCAACAACTTCTACAGTAGTCCATCTGTTGTGCGGGTCAGCAACAAGAGTACTCTGTGATCGCTATTTAACCTCATTCCCCTTCCTGACTCTCAACCTGTTTCCTGTGTCCTGCACCTTGGGTGTAATTCACCTCTCTTCCTGTCATATCTATCAGCCCCTCTAACTCCTGGATGATCCGGAATTCATCCATTTCGAGTTCCAAATCCTTACAGTGCAGGGTTACAAACTGCAGCTGGATGCACATCTTGTAGATGAGGGCATCAAGGCCACGAGATCTCCCCACCTTCCCACCAATCTCCCCTCTAATTTGTAATGACCAGTGTATACATAAATCTTGTACTGCGCATGTATTTTACCCAGTGACATGTGCACAGTAAATTTTCTGCAGAGTGGTTTTCATTTGAACGGCTAACAAATCGTTGTCAATAAGAACATTGATCACCTCTCGGTTTGATAGAGTTCATCTGCACTCTCACACAAACCATGCACCACACTTGTAAAGGGTAATGAAGGATTTTCTCACCAGAGCTTTTGCACATTGTCCATGTGTGGTTTGCTTGCCAAATTATGCTTTAAAAAGTCAGATTTCCAAGTATCACTCCACTTCTTCTCACTTGTAAAAAATCTTCAGCAACTTTTGCATCACTATAATACACACAGGTAACACCAGTTTCTATATTGGACATAAATATTTCCCCTGAACCCTCCAGACGAATTGAGGGTATATGAAAAAAAAATAATTTTGAACCTATGTAACCTCTGGCTAAAAGAACAATTGGGACTGAATAGGAATTTTTGTACTGAAGTAAACTCTGTCTTCAGCAGGTAGCTAAGACAGGCTCATTACCAGTTCACTGCAGCTTGCAGAGAGACACACTGAGAGCTGGTAACATCATACATTGTACCCTCATTTGAGTAAAGGAAGAAGGACTTGCAGATAAGGACAGGAATGAACTCTATCTGTAATTAAATCCGGACCCTGCAAAGGGAATAACTGATAAGGACAGGACAGTACATCCATCTGTAATTAAAACTTTGATCTAGTGAACACTCTTAACTAAGTAATTAAGTTTTGCACCAACAGACTTGGTGGGCATACCAGTTGAAACAACATCTTGCAAGAGTAATATATGGGGCTTACTATGTATAAACAGATGGCTGTAACCTGACTGAGTCAGTCCACTTGTCAGATGGTGGCAGTGCTTATGTGCCTTCCCGTTGACAACTGGGTCTCATTCTCCTGCAGGAGAATACACAATAAACTGTGGAGACGTTAAGAAGCTGGTCTCCCAAGTTTTATTCATATTCAACTTTAACATTTGGCATCATGAACAGGATCCCAATATCGGTCGTGCCAAACAGATGGGCTGAGTAAGCGACTGGACCACTCTGGGGAATACGGAGACCGACCGGGCACCCAATAGGTACCTGACCTATTGTCACTCTCCGTTAGTTCCTTTGGAGGTACGGTCTCTCGCCCAAGGCAGATCGCATAACCTTGACAGGATTGGGAAGGAATCCATCGGGAGACTCGTATAAGGTAGGCAAAATTTATCAATTGAGCAGATGGTGCCAGCCGGGTAAATTTATTAAGTAGGCAGGAGGCTTTGTGCCGGGTAAATTAATAAGAGAACAGGGGTCAATTGCAGTCGAGTGATACGAGTGGGCCAGGAGCAGCCCTACAGGCAAAGAGGCCAGGCAGCGCAGGCGCATGACGTAGCGCTCCAAAGGTTTAAAAAGAAAGACCGCCAAATACAGCGGCCATCGTTGGAGAGGACTGAGACAGAATGGGTCAAATCAGCTCAATCAGGCTTCAGCGAGAACAGGCAGAGGCGAGGTTTGAACAGGGCACAACTGCGCAAGCACGTGTAAGTCAGTGGGAGAATTTAAATAGCGAGTAGAGGCTCTGTATAAGCTACACTCCAGGTGAGGTAAGGCCGGGTAAGATCCTTTAATTAATCTAATTAGATTAGGAGTAGGTAATGGAGGCAGCAGTTAGGGTAGTTGAGTGCTCTGTTTGCAGTATGTGGGAAATCAGGGTGAGCACAGCTGTCCCTGATGACTACACCTGCAAAAGGTGCATCCAGCAGCAGCTCCCGACAAACCGAGTTAGGGAACTGGAGCTGGAGCTGGATGAACTTCAGATAATTCGGGAGGCAAAAGCAGAAATAGACAGGAGTTTCAGGGAGACATTCACCCCTAGGAGTCAGGAGACAGGTAGTTGGATGACTGTCAGGAGAGGGAAGGGGAATAAACAGGAAGAGCAGAGCACCCCTGTGGCTGTTCCCATCAACAATAAGTATACCGTTTTGGATACTGTTGGTGGGGACAACCTACCAGGGACAAGTTGCAGTGGTTGCGTCTCTGGCACTGAGACTGGACCCTCAGCTCAGAAGGGAAGGAGGGGAAAGACAAGAGCAGTAGTGATAGGGGATTTGATAGTTAGGGGGACAGATAGGAGGTCCTGTGGAAGAGATTGAGAATCCCAGATGGTCTGTTGCCTCCCTGGTGCCAGGGTCTGCGCTATCTCGGATCGAGTTCTCAGTATTCTCAAGAGGGAGGGTGAGCAGCCAGATGTCGTGGTCCATGTAGGGACCAATGACATGAGTAGGAAGAGTGTGGAGGTCCTGAAAGGTGAGTTTAGGGAGCTAGGTGCCAAGTTAAAGGACAGGACCTCCAGGATAGCAATCTCAGGATTGCTACCAGTGCCACGTGCGGGTGGGTTTAGAAATAGTAAGATAGTGCAGATCAACACATGGCTGAAGACAAGGTGCAGGAGGGAGGGCTTCAGATTTATAGACAATTGGGCAGTTTTCCAGGGAAGTGGGACCTGTTCCAGCAGGACGGTTTACATCTCAACTGGAGGGGGACAAATATTCTTGCAGATAGGTTTGCTGGAGAGGCTCGAGTAGATTTAAACTAGATACAAGTAGGGAGGGGAACCAGAGTGTAGGAACAGATGTATGGGAGAAGGAAGAAAAAAAACAGTACAGTTCTTTATACTGTTAGAGATTAACAGAGAGGAAGAGGTGGAGAACTTCTTAAATGCGTTTATTTTAATATGAGGAGCATTCTAAGAAAACTGGATGAGCTTAGAGCATGGATTGATACCTGGAAATATGATGTTGTAGCTATTAGCGAAACATGGCTGCAGGAGGGGTGTGATTGGCAACTAAATATTCCTGGATGTCGTTGCTTCAGGTGTGATAGAATTGGAGAGACAAGAGGGAGTTGTGTTGCGTTGCTTTTCCGAGAAAATATTACAGCGGTGCTCTGGCAGGATAGATTAGAGGGCTCATCTAGGAAGGATATTTGGGTGGAATTGAGGAATGGGAAAGGTGTAGTAACACTTATATGGGTGTATTATAGACCAACTAATGGGGAGTGAGAATTGGAGGAGCAAATTTGTAAGGAGATAGCAGATATTTGTAGTAAGCACAAGGTTGTGATTGTGGGAAGCCTATACTGTAAAAGGGATGGATGGTTTGGAGTTTGTAAAATGTGTGCAGGATAGTTTTTTGCAGCAATACATAGAGGTACCGACTAGAGAAGGGGCAGTGCTGGATCTTCTGTTAGAGAATGCAGGTGATGGAGGTATGTGTTGGGGAGCACTTCGGGTCCAGTGATCACAATGCCATTAGTTTCAATATAATTACAGAGAAGGATAGGACTGGACCCAGGGTTGAGATTTTTAATTGGAGAAAGTCTAACTTTGAGGAGATGCAAAAGGATTTAGAAGGAGTAGATTGGGACAATTGTTTTATGGGAAGGATGTAATAGAGAAATGGAGGTCATTTAAAGGTGAAATTTTGAGGGTACAGAATCTTGATGTTCCCGTTAGGTTGAAAGGAAAGGTTAAACATTTGAGAAAGCCATGGTTTTCAAGGGATATTGGAAATTCGGTTAGAAAAAGAGAGATATCTACAATAAATATAGGCAGCATGGAGTAAATGAGGTGCTCAAGGAATATAAACAATGTAAGAAGAATCTTAAGAAAGAAATTAGAAAATCTAAAAGAAGATAAGAGGTTGCTTTGGCAAGTAAGGTGAAAATAAACCCTAAGGGTTTCTACAGTTATATTAATAGGAAAAGAATAGTGAGGGATAAAATTGGTCCCTTAGAAAATCAGAGTGGACAGCTATGTGTGGAACCGAAAGAGATGGGGAGATTTTGAACAATTTCTTTTCTTCGGAAATCACTGAGGAGAAGGATATTGAATTGTGTAAGGTAAGGGAAACAAGTAGGTAAGTTATGGAAACTATGACTACTAAAGAAAAGGAAGCCCTGACACTTTTAAGGAATAAGAAAGTGGATAAATCTCTGGGTCCTGACAGGATATTCCCTTGGACCTTGAGAGACATTAGTGTACAAATAGCAGGGACATCGACAGAAATATTTCAAATGCCATTAGAAACGTGGATGGTACCGCAGAATTGGCATATTTCTCATGTGGTTCCATTGTTTAAAAAGGGTTCTAAGAGTAAACTTAGCAATTATAGGCCTGTCAGTTTGACGTCAGTGGTGGGTAAATGAATGGGAAGTATTCTTAGAGATGGTATATATAATTATCTTGATAGACAGGGTCTGATTAGGAACAGTCAACATGGATTTGTGCTTGCAAGGTCATGTTTGACAAATCTTATTGAATTTTTTGAAGAGGTTATGAGGGAAGTTAACCAGGGTAAAGCAGTGGATGTTGTCTATATGGACTTCAGTAAGGCCTTTGACAAGGTTCCACACTGAACATTAGTTAGGAAGGTTCAATCATTGGTATTAATATTGAAGTAGTAAAATGGAGTCAACAGTGGCTGGATGGGAGATGCCAGAGAGCAGTGGTGGATAACTGTTTGTCAGGTTGGAGGCCGGTGACTAGTGGTGTGCCTCAGGTATCTGTACTGGGTCCATTGTTGTTTGTCATATACATTAATGATCTGGATGATGGGGTGGTAAATTGGATTAGTAAGTATGCAGATGATACTAAGGTAGGTGGCGTTCTGGATAATGAAGTGGGTTTTCAAAGTTTGCAGAGAGATTTAGGCCAGTTAGAAGAGTGGGCTGAACGATGGCAGATGGAGCTTAATGCTGATAAGTGTGAGGTGCTACATTTTGGTAGGAATAATCCAAATAGGACAAACATGGTAAATGGTAGGGCATTGAAGAATGCAGTAGAACAGAGTGAGCTAGGAATAATGGTGCATAGTTCTCTGAAGGTGGAATCTCATGTGGATAGGGTGGTGAAGAAAGCTTTTGGTATGTTGGCCTTTATAAATCAGAGCATTGAGTATAGGAGTTGAGATGTAATGTTAAAATTGTACAAGGCTTTGGTAAGGCTGAATTTGGAGTATTGTGTACAGTTCTGGTCTCCAAATTATAGGAAAGATGTCAACAAAATAGAGAGAGTACAGAGAAGGTTTACTAGAATGTTACCTGAGTTTCAGCAGCTAAGTTACAGAGAAAGGTTGAACAAGTTAGGTCTTTATTCTTTGGAGCGTAGAAGGTTGAGGGGGGACTTGATAGAGGTATTTAAAATTATGAGGGGGATAAATAGAATTGATGTGGGTAGGCTTTTTCCATTGAGAGTAGGGGAGAGTCACACAAGAGGTCATGACTTGAGAGTTAGGGGGCATAAGTTTAAGGGTAACATGAGGGGGAATTTCTTTACTCAGAGAGTGGTAGCTATCTGGAACGAGCTTCCGGTAGGAGTTGATATTGTCATTTAAAAAAATATTGGATAGGTATATGGTCAGGAGAGGAATGGAGGGTTATGGGCTGAGTGCAGGTCGGTGGGACTAGGTCAGAGTAAGCGTTCGGCAGGGACTGGAAGGGCCAAGATGGCCTGTTTACGTGCTGTAATTGTTATATGGTTATATATGTATGAATATTGGGTAAGTAGTCTTTATAGGCTATTTAGTATAATGTATTGATATATTTTTTTCCTTGCAGTCTTTACTCTTATATGCAGATTAATAAAAATATTGGAAAGAAAACACTCTTTTAATATTGACCGAACCCAAGACATTGTATCCCATCTCTGGGCAATTTAAGGCCATGAAGTCGACCGCACCAACTGACCCCCCCCACCATCCGGATTGCCGTGAATGAAGGACAGACTCTCCCATTCATTCTGCGATACACCCTCAAGCCCGGGGTAACGTTTTATGAGGACGAAAGCTCTTTTCTGGATCCAGAAATCCAGAAGGAAAACGATATTCTGGCTATGCGATATTAACGGAGAGTGAAGTCATTGAGCAGGCCTCCTTTGAAGCAGCTGTCTCCGCCCAGAAGTCGGAGCTGTTTGCTCTGACTCGTGCCAGTAACCTAGCAACAGACAAAAGTGCGAACATTTACACAGACTCCCGTTATGCATTTGCAACTGTGCGTGACTACGGGGCTCTGTGGGAACATAGGGATTCCTGACTTCCTCTGGCCACCCCATTAGTAAACAACTTACTCACCGCTCTACAGCTACCTTGACTTTTGGCTATTATTAAATGTGCGGCCCACACCCACATGTCCAACCAGGTCACTAAACACAATACTTTAGCGAATAAGACAGAGAAAGGTACGGCACAACCCTCCGTAGCTGTCGTCCCCTTGGGTTCCTGTCAAGCAACCTTCCGTGACTTAAGCAGAACGAGTTTGTCAGACGTGCAGGATGTACTTACTTTTCAGAAGGATGCCTCTGAGGAGGAGCTGTGGTCCCAGATGGGGTGCCAGAAAGACCCGACCTAGGTTTCCGGATCACCCTAGCGGGACAGGTTAGTGTTCCTGCACAGTTTTTACCAATATAGGTTGATTATATACATAATTGTACACACCTGGGAAAGGAGGGAATGGTTGGTAATCTGTATTCTGCACTCCGGGTACCGCTCCCTTGACAGGTGAAATGTTTTCCTGTCTACAAGTTGATTTTATTGAATTGCCTAGAGTACATTGCTATAGATACTGCTTAGTTATTGTAGACGTGTTTAGTAGATGGATTGAAGCTTTTCCAACTACCAATAATACTGCTATGACTGTTGTGAAGATATTATTACGGGATATTAATTCCCAGAGATGCTGAGCTCTGACGTTCCCACACTTTGTAGCAAAAGTAAACGAAGGGGTATGTAACAAACTAGCTATCAAGCAACTATTCCACTGTGTACACAACTCACGGGCCACTGGCATAGTGGAAAGAGCCAATGGCACTCTGAAGAGTAAATTGGCCAAACAAACAGCGGAGACTGGACTCACTTGGTTGAAGGTCCGACCACTGGCCAAATTCCACAGGAGGGTTACCCCACAGGGGAAAACGGGTTTGTCACCAGTTGAAATCATTTCTGGTCGGCCCATGAGGACACCCTGGACACCAAGACCTTCTGTACCACTGCTCCCAGAACGTCTACCAGCAAAATTGGATATGCATACCCTCGGGGAAGAGATGGGGAAATATATATGCCAACTAACCAAAATTCTTCAAGCATTACATTCACAGGTACAACAGGCTCACAAGGAAGAGAACTACCCCACAGAGAGGAGTGACTATCCCACCATAGAACCTGGGAATTTTGTCCTGATCAGAACAGGGATCGAGGGAAACTCGGACCTCGGTGAAGAGGACCATATCAGGTGTTACTGACCACTCCCACGGCTGTGAAACTGAAGGGGCAATCTCCGTGGATATTTTGAACAGATTGCAAATGTGTTACTGAAGGAACTGAGTAGAAGGACTCTCTCGGACTAAAGGGAAATGTATTGGTTGATAGTGGACTGATGAAACCTTAGGTTTCCAGCCGTGGACTGTCATTTTAAGAGAAAGTGCCTGAGTAACATCAGCCACCGGGTTTCTCGGCTCCTGTTTGATCCTTACAAAGAGAGAGTGAGGGGAGGAACTATTTGACTATGCAGCGTGTTTACACTTGCTCACAGCTTGTGTTCACATAGCTTGCAGTTTGTTTTATTTAAGCAAGGACAGTCACAGACACAGTCAGATGGAGAGAAAGAAGGAAGATGGAAGGTTCGACACACAGGTCAAAGGTCATGTTTGGACTCTCCTATGCCCACAAGGGTGGGTTGATTATTGATCCAGCGTATACCGAATGTGTGATTGTCACTCTGTTTGATCTGTAGGAGTGGATCTGTTGGTTTGGGAGTATCCTGTGAAGACAACTTGTGCTCACCCTTGCCTGGGGGTGGTGATTCACTTGAAGAGCATACCTGTGACAAATCCCTGTTGGTGATGATTCCTATAATCCATATGTGGATTTTGATGGAGTATCCAATGGCTACTTTTCTTAACCCTTAGCTGCATTTGGGTGTGTTATGTGGTAACCACTTGTGAGAAGGGATATTCTGTGCAAATCACTGTTGGTAATACTTTGTGTGTTGGATCTCGATTGACGGATTGAAGTACCTTGTGGAGTCTGCCTGTGTGTTCACCCTGCCTTGGTGAAAGTTCCCTCTGAAGACGATACCCCTGTGATAAGCTACTTTTGGTGATTATTCATATGTGGATTTGGAATGACGACCGATAACACCTACGGTGATTGTTATCCTGCCTTACCACCATGGAATTTGTGGAATTCGATGTAATGCCTTCTCTCGACACTCACCCTGGATTACCAATATCTCTCTCTCTCATCATTTATTTCATGGATGAACTGAACTTTCATACCTCACCATCTCAAGACTCTAAGCTTGGTATTCCCTGAGCTCAATGGTTTGGGAGTTATATTTACACATATGAATACTCATAACACTTAACTTTTGATTGTTTTGCATGAGTTGTTATATTACAAGTAGATACAAATAGAGTTAGAGCTGTTAACATCAAAACCAGACTCCAGGTGTGGCCTGTTACTGCTGGTTCATTTAAACCGTTACGGGTATGTAATCGTGGTGTTCGTGTTTATGTCTTTGAGAGGGCTCACCCCAGAATCCAGGGGCCCGCATATTAACACCTTTCTGTCTCTCTGTCACACTGATGCCAAACAGGTACAACTGGGGGCCTGCTGGGTTTGTGCTGAAATTGCACAGCATGCTCAAATTATGATTCCAGTGTCAGTAATCCCGCTCAAGCAGAGAGAGAAACTCTCAGCCTGGGCTTTCTCGGGGAAGTGAGGTCAGGAACTGTGGTCCAGTCAGAGGTGACTGTGGCTGTCAGTGTTTTGAGGGATTGTATCTCAGGCCCCCACCAAATGGAACCTCCTGTACTGAGAAACATGCATCCTGGCCATACTTGCAGGTGCCCAGCAGCGGACAGGAATAACTGAGACTGAGCGATTTTGGATGATCACTTTTCTCTCCTATGGAGTAGCCAGGAATTCACAAGAGGTAATTAATTTGGCTACAGCACTTGAGGGGCTGGCCACAATACTGCAGAGGCTCTGACAGAAACACAGACCCAAGTAACAGAAATATCCACTGAAATGATTGCAATCCGGCAAACGGCCCTACAGAATCGTATGGCTTTAGATTTTATCCTAGATGAGAAAGGGGGAACCTGTGCTATTATTGACACAGAATGCTGCACCTATATCCCTGATGAGTCTACTAACATTACATCCCCTCCAAGCACAATGCCCAGGAGAGTGACAGCATCAAGAAAGTAGGGCAGGAATTACACGGGTTCACCGAAGGATCGAAACGGTGCTCTTTGAAGGCCAGTTCGGTAATTTGTGGGGCATGCTGGTGCTTCATGGCCTAACAGTTGTACACATCATTGTTATAATTATTGTTGTACGCTGTTTTTACCCACTGATAAGTCAATGCTGTACTTCATTGCTTTCTCTGTAAAAAAATTACTGCTTTGTTGATCATGTAATAATCAAAAGGATGGAGTGATAAAGTATGTAAAAGGGTTAACATCTTGTTAAAAAATAGCAGCCTGTTTTCTGACAGAAACTGCTGATGATGAACAGATGTGCTAAGCCATGCTGAGTCATATTTCTTCTTGAGGGTAGCCAGCTATGGTTTCAGGATGGTTATCTCCTTGTGCACTCATGCGTAGAGATAGGACAGCTTCAGTCTGTTCTGTGTGTGTAAGCCATTATGACTATTTTGTAAGTTGACTTTAGGGGCTGTCATGTAATAAATAACTTTGGCTCCAGCCTGTCTTGTGTGGGGGGTATCTGGACAGATATATCTGTGGTGTAAGGGGAATTGTTGCTCAGTTAGTGGATTGGGCAGGAAAAGTCATAGACTGTTTCTGTTTGAACAACTAACTGAGTAAGCCCTGGGTGCTTGGAATAAAGAGTTTGTACTTATATGGGGTCTCAGTGACTTTATCCAGATTTGATTTCCACAGAATGGGAGTGGTTTTAAAGGGCTGGGCTGCTGGAAGCACATCACCAGACCTGGAGTGATTGCATCTGGGTCTGACAGAGGAATAACTGGTTCTTCTGGGCACATTCAGTCTCACTCCAACTATTCCCTACCTTCCCTTGTACAGGTATGTAATGTCTAAAGGACCAGAGTTTGAGTAAATGAGACTCACCAAGCTTTCTCCTGACTGAATCACTGGAATCTCCGAGTCAGATGGGTTCCCTCAGTCTCCAGTTGATGCTCTCAGTCCTCGTTCATTTGTTGCTGTTCCCTCGTCTTCGGTCGTGGTTTGCTTCTAGTTGGGGATTTTTCTTCCAGTAAATCTCTCACTGGATCTAACTTTAAATTGAAAGATAATGAAGCACATTAACAATAAAAAAGAGAACCAAACATTTCTGCTTAATGGTTCTAAGAACAAAACTCACCGAAATCTAAATATTGAAGGCAAATACACAGTAATGATCTCAGTGAACCTTTTATTCTCCCTCACACGTCACAAAACAATATGGGATAAGCAGGAGCCATCATTCAGTCATGGTGAGACGTAAGACACAGGAACAGAATTAGGTGATTCGATTCATCTGGTCTGCCCCACCACTCAACCATGGCTGATTTTTATTCCAACACCATGTTCCTGCCTTCCCCCTGTAACCCTGTAGCTACTTAGCAAACTGGAATATATTAATCTGTCATAAATATACCCAAATGGCAGGCTCAAACAACCTCTGCGGGAACAAATGCCATACTTCAGATATCTTTTGGCCAAAATAATTTTCTCAACTCAATTTTAACAGGAAGCATCTTTATTCTGAGACTGTGCTGTCAGATCACAGACTCTCCGTCTGATGGAAACATCCTCTCCTTGTCCACGGTATCCAGGCTTTTCAGCATTCAGTAGTTTACTTAACCGTACATCTCCCCACCACACCACCATCCCTCTGAACTCCATTGAGCACAGGTCCAGAACCATCAGATGCTCCTCATACATAACACTGATCATTCCTGAGATTATTCTTGTAAACCTTGTTGGCAACAACTGTACTGAACACATTTCCAGGAATAACAGATAAATTGGTACCAGGATAATTTTCAGGGAAATGTTGTGCTTTCTTTACTGTTCTACTATCACAGAACGAGCCAATTCCATTTCCAGGTTTAAACAAGTCCGTTTCAGGAAATATAAGCCATTGCAGGGTGAATGTAATAAATAGAAACCGGAATTACCAGAAACGCTCAGCAGCTGAGGAACAGCTGTGGGAGGAGGAACAAACTATACAATTCAATTAATAACGTTCGTCAGAATGACCTCAAACTTTTTCAGATGTTAGTGCAGATCTCCAGCAACTTGAGATGCTGCCTGATTTCCTGCGAGTGACAGTGAGGGGGGATTTCCAAACACAGTTTGAACACCAAACTCACGGGTCTACTTCTACTGTTCTAAACAACGGTGCAGCCCATCCGGGGACTGTCCACCCACATCACGTGATCTTCCGTCATAAAGCGGAGGGCGGGGCAGATCGGGGCACACAGGCTCACGTGACCCGTTGGCGGGATTTCCATTTCATTTAGAAACATAGAAAATAGGAAATAGGTGCAGGAGAAGGCCATTCGGCCCTTCGAGCCTGCACCGCCATTCAGTATGATCATGGCTGATCATCCAACTCAGTACCCTGTACCTGCTTTCTCTCCATACCCCCTGATCCCTTTAGCCACAAGGGCCGTATCTAACTTCCTCCTAAATATAGCCAATGAAGCGGCCTCAACTGTTTCCTGTGGCAGAGAATTCCACAGATTCACCACTCTCATTTCTACGGAAACTAACAGCCTGGGCTCCTGGTTTGCATCGTTCAATGCCGATCCAGTGAAGCTGACACATTTCTGACGAGCCCAGATGACTGGGTACTAAATGAGTAATCGGCCCTCAGGGCCAACATCGGATCTCCCCGGTCGGGATCGGTCTCAATACTCACCGACGCAGACAGTGATACCGACCCGCGGCTCTCGGCGATAATCCTTTAGCGACCCCACAGACGATCCACTCCTGCGCTGAGCGGAAAGGAAACACGGTCACACGGAGACAGTGAGCATGCGCGAATAGATTGTTACATCATCCGGAGGGCGGGGCCTCGGAAACAGTCGCGCAGATGCTGCCCGTCTGTGGTTAAATGGGAAGGACAAACGTAATCACGTGACCGGTGGGGTCTCCCACCCCAGGAAAAATATATCATCTGTCCACTCTATCTTTTCCTCTCGTAATCTTGTAAACGTCCATCCAGTCTCACCCCAGCCTGCGCTGCTCGACAACAACATTTTGTACAACGTTTCGCTATCGCTCATACTCTCCAATCCAGGCAGTATCCCGGTAAAGCGCTTCTGCACCCTCTCCAAAGCCCCGACATCCTTCCGAGAATGGGGGCAAACAGAACTGTATCAAACACTCCAGATGAGGTCTAACTAGTTTTATAAAGCTGTGTTACGAACTGTAACACAGATTTTGCTGCTGACCTGTATACAATGATACCATATTCTAATCTTGATCTTATTAATACTTCAGTGATGTAAAATCAGCACCCCATTCCAAACCAGCAAGACACCTCATGACATTTATCACATTTTTACATTTAGCAACTACATATCTAACATGTTTTCTCCATGTTAATCTCAAGTCAAAGTGCACTCCCAAAAACCAAAAACTTTCAGCTCTCTCCAGGTTACTTCCATACAGAGTCAGATAAAGTCCCCTGATATTTTTCCTTGTAAAGAACAGGTTTTTTGTCCTCTTCACTGAAAATTTAACACCCCACTTTGTCCCACACTCTTCAATTTGATTAATTCCATCTTGCATTTTCAGAACTATATGTTCAATATTTCTCCGTCTTTTCCACAAAGTCCCATCATCTGCAAACAAAGACCTTCCCACATCCGTTGGTATATTTACGAATATATCATTTGTCAAAATGAAAAATAAATTTGGACTCACTACACTCCCCTGAGGCGTCCCGTTTTCTATAACATACTGGCTTGATAGCTCTGATCCTATCTCCACCTGAATAGTTCTCCCATTTAAAAAGTCCTTAACCGAATTGAACATTCCCCCCGATTCCCATTAAATGCAGCTGAAGAGCCCCTCCTTCCATAACATATCATCAGCTTTCTTAACATCGAAAATGACAGCAACCACTGTCTCTTCATTTACTTGTGCTTTTCTTAGACACACCACTGGATCCATAGTATTCCTTCCTTTCCTGAACCCGCTTTGATACGTAGCCACCATACCTCTACTTTCCAGAAGGTACACTAACCTCTCATTTATCATACGTTCCATAAGTTTACATATATGAGATGTCAAGGCAATTGGCCTGTAATTTCCTGGTCTGCTGGCATCTTTTCCAGGTTTCCTTATTGGAATAATTATTGCCTCTTTCCAGCTCCCTGGTATTCTCCCTTCATCCCAGACTTTGTTATACTGAAGCAGTAGTTTGTCCAGACTTCCTTCATTCAGGTGTGTTATCATACTATAGCACATTTCATCCTTACCTGGTGCAGTCTCTCCTGTTCTATCTCGTGCCCTTCTTAATTCTCCCATGCTAGAAGGGACATCTTACACACTGTCAAGGTTAGTTTTCCTATGAAAAGCCTCCATATTTCCATCTTTTGTTCTCTCTCTACTTCTTCTTCCCTTCTCAGACAAATTATCAGAACTATGTACCATAACAAAAGTACTGGCAAACAACTCTGCCTTTTCCATGTTTGTCACTGCAGTCACATTTCCATTCACCAGAAATGGGTACTTCCACTCTCTCCTGTTCACTGCCATCCTTCTTATCATTTCTCCCCCCCCCCTCCTACCCACACCTCTCCTACTTGGGTTGTGCTTCTGATTGAATCACAATACTTTTTCCAGTGTGTCCTTTTAGCATGTCTTATTGTCCTCCTCACTACTGCCTGAGCTTGTTTGTACTGAATCGTATGTTGGAAGTTATGTGTTACTTTAACCAATTTAAAAGCCTTATTTCCATTTCTCACTGCTTCCTTACAATTATCATCCCACCATGGCATTACTCTCTTCTTTGTTCCTCCTTTACTTTTAGGAATGGATTCTAATGCAGCTGATGTTATACCTTGTTTTAATATGCTGTCAAGTGTTTCTATGTCCATCTCACCACTGACCCAACTTAGATATCTATCACTTTTTCCAGAAACTTCTCCCAATTGGCTTTCTCAAGGATCCACTTACCACCTATATTCTCTGTGACCCATGAGGCAGAAATATTTATCTTGCACCAGATTGAGTAATGATCACTCCCTACAGTTCCTTCTTGTTATACTAATCACTCACATACTGAAGCAATAGAGTCTGATACTAATGTAAGATCAAGCACAGATTGACCCACTCATCCTGTCTCTTGACTTGACTGTATGCTGAGATATCATTTACCTCTTCCCATTTTAACCCTATCATACCCAAATGGTGCTGTGCAGCTTTCAGAATAATCTGAATCCTTTCAGCTTTAGATTTGATCTCACAAGTTGCATTTATCACTCCTGCTATAAAGATCACCAATTTCTTCTTCTCTAGTCATGCATTCTTCTTATCTTGCCTTTCTTTAGCTGCCACATGCTCACTCAATCATTTTCTTCTGTCCTGCCAACTTGACTGCCTCAGCATATGAGACTTTTTCCTTTACCCTTATCTTCTGCACCTCCATCTCTTTTTGCACCACTTCAGTACACTACACTATGGTTATGTCCACAATTACAGCACTTTAGACCCACTCCCTCTCCATATTTTCCATAGTCATGTTCCCCACCACACCTAGCACATCTTCTCTTTCCTTTGCACACTTTGGCCACATGCCCAAACTCCTGGCGATTGTAACACCTCAGATTTTGGTATATCTTCTCTCACATTGTATCACAGAAATCAAAAATATAACTCCTTTGGAGGCACCTTATCCTCAAATTCTACGGGAACAGTTTCAGTCTCCCTTTGTCATTCTTTTCGCACTCTTCACTGAACTATTCCTCACCCTTAAGTTCGCCACTAGCTCCTTCATATTAACACTGAGGGGAAACCCAGACATCACCCCCTTGCAACCATTGACCCTTTGTGCTCCAACAACCGTGGACACTTTGACTTTCCCAACATTAGTCACCTTCATTGCCTTCTCCATCTGCTCTTTAGTTTTACATCCTATCAGCAGGTTTTCATCTCCTAAGATTCTCACATGGCTCAATCCCCTACTGGCCCTCTGATGGTTTTTGTTAGATTGAGCGGATTGATTGTCTTTACTCCCTGTTCTCCCACAAATATTACAACTACATTTAGCAATTTTGCCCTCAGGCCCTTCTCCTCAACTTCTCATCCCTCATTTTCCCATCCACCTACAACCAACACTGCCATCATCTCCACTGTATACACCGCTAACTTATCAGATATTCTTCTGCTGATTGCAATTGCTTTTGCTGGTGTAGCCACCCCAAACCCTGTCACTCCTGTCTCAGGTTCCTTAGCACCATCTATATAGACCTGAGTATAATCACTATACTTTTCCATCACATGACAGTTAAATGCACTTACCAAATCAGCTTTATACTTCCCTTTCCTTTTTACCTCTAACAAATGCCAGTCTACATCAGGCCATACCAGCTTCCATGGAGCTACAACTGGATAAACTACTGAAGGACTTATCCTTAGATCAAACACTCCACATGATCTAGCAATATCATTCGCTACCCGACTAAAGTTTTCCCTCTGAAACCTCCCATTTTCCCAGGACTCCTGCAACACTCCTTTAGCAGGGTGAGTACCATTGTGTCTCTGCAAATTAACCCAATAGTTTGCCATCAATTGCATCCTTCTTAATTCCAAAGGCATTACTCCCATTTCTACCTGCAGGACTGATACTGGTGATGTTTTAAAAGCCCCACTGCACACTGTCAAAACCTGAGCCTGAATCACACCCAGTTTCCTTATAAGAGACCTAGCTGCTGATCCATATGCTACACTTCCATAATCCAACACCGATCTTACTAAAGCCGCATACATTCTCTTCAATGCTGAACAACTTGCTCCCCATTCCCTACCAGTCAAACATCTCATCACGTTTATTACTTTTTTACATTTCTCCTCAACTTTCCTGATATGGTCTGCCCATGTTAATCGTGAATCAAATATAACTCCCAGAAATTTATATGATCCAACCCTTTCTAATTCAATCCCATACATCCTTAACTTCTTCCCCACTTCAATTCTTTTCCTAGTGAAAAATACAGTTTGAGCTTTTTCCACTGAAAATCTACATCCCCAATCATAACCCCACTCCACCACTTCATCAATTGCTCCTTGTAGTTTCCTGATTATATGCTCCATGTTCCTGCCTCTTTTCCACAAGGCCCCATCATCCGCAAACAGTGATCTACCTATATCCACTGGTACCTTTCTGAAGACATCATTGATCATAATGATGAAAAGTAACGGGCTAATCACACTACCCTGAGGTGTGCCATTTCCCACTATGTACTGTTTTGATAATTCTGATCCAATCCGAACTTGAATTTTTCTACCAAACAAAAAATCTTTAATCCAATTAAAAACTCTACCCCCAACCTCCATCTTGTGCAGTTGTGCACTTCCTTCCACATCATATCATAGGCTTTTTCAATGTCAAAAAACACCGTAGCTACTGATTCTTTATTGGCCTGGGCCTTTCTTATTTCAGTCTCTAAATTTATCACTGAGTCCATGGAATTCCTTCCCTTCCTAAAACCACTCTGATATCTTACCAGCATTCCTCATTTCTCAAGATCATATGATAACCTTTCAGTTATCAACCTTTCCATGACCTTACATATATTTGATGTTAGTGCTAGTTGTGTAGATGTTGTGTAGCTAGTGGGTTTTGACAGATCCTTGCCCGGTTTCCTTACTGGAATTACTACTGCTTCTTTCCATGCACTTGGTAATCTTCCCTCCTCCCACACTCTGTTATAAAAACGCAGTAACTTCAAGAGCACTCCTTCTCCTAGATTTTTTAGCATAACATAGCATATTAGATCTTTCCCTGGGGAGGTTGGTCTCGATCTCTTTATTGCTCTCACCATTTCTGCCAAAGTAAATGGATCGTCAATCATATCATCTGTTTCTTTCCTCCTGTTTAACACGCCTGGGTATTGACTCATTGTACTTACTCTTCTCCTTCTCCCTTCTTCAGACAAATTTTCTGAACTATGTATCTTTACAAATGACTTAGCCATGGTCTCAACCTTATCCCTGCTGGAGACTGCTGTTTCCTCCTCAGATATCATTACTGGATACTCCCAATCCCTTCTATCTCCCCCCCATCCTCTTAACCATTCCCCATACATCTCCCACAGGCGTTGTTCTTCCTATTTTGTTGCAAAAACTCCTCCAACTTGCCCTTTTAGCTTGATGTATAGTTCTTCTCACCACTGCATGTGCCTTCTTATACTGAATCAAATGCTGCATATTATGGGTTCTTTTAACTAGCCTGAATGCTCTATTTCTGTTTTTTACAGCCTGACAACTTCCTCTGTCCACTATGGCACTATTTTTCTATTCATCCTATTTTTACTCCTGGGTATAGATCCTTCTGCTGCCATAATAGTTGCTGAGGTCACCTGAATGTTCAATTCATCCATATCTCCGGAAATGTCAATCTTTGTCAATGCTTCATCATTTAACTTCTGGCACTTACCCCAATCTGCTTTTCCAAACACCCACTTTGGGACTCCCCCACCTGGACTTATTTCAACTCTTTCACCCTCTGAACATAAAACTGGTTAGTGATCACTGCCTACTGTTCAAGCTGTCCAAACTCCCCAGTTATTAATGCCAGCCAAGACATGAGACACTAACATAATATCCAATACCAACTCAGTTCCTGTTGTTATGTTTATCCTTGTTCCTCTACCATCATTCATACATACCAAATCCCTTTCTTCCATCAAATCTTCAATTACCGTTCCATTTGAATCTGTAATCGGATCCCCCCATATTGTGCTGTGAGCATTGAAATCTGCACACCGCACTACTTTATGTCTATTTTGTCCTTGTATCCTTAGTAGGCTGTCCAAATCCAACCTTTTACATAGATTGTAGTGGTTAATTATAACCACTCCCTCCCCTCTCTCCCATATTTCCACCACTATGTATTCCTGATCGTCTCCTTTTCTAGTACTCTATACGGTATACCTTGCTTGATTAACATAGCACAACTTCCTCTTCCCCCTAGATTTCTATCTTTCCTTATCATTGTATACCCATGTACCACAAAGTCTAAAGCTGGTTTCAACCAAGTTTCCTGAATACACACTACATCCGGTTTTACAATCATTTCCTTAATAAAGTCCTTAAATTCCTGGCCATTGGCCAGTAAACTCCTTGCATTCCATTGCAAAAGAATCACCATAATGAGTATTAACCAACCTATGACACTTGGTGGCTTGACTGATCAGTGAGGTTCTCCCTCACTTCTTCCCATGTCAGTCCTGCTAACGCTAAATGGTTTACTGCTGCTTTGACCACCAGCTGAATGTTGTCACTTTTTGACTTTACCTCTACCGTACTATTAATGACTCCTGCAATGAATGTTACTAGAGCTTTTTTTTCCCACATAATTCCTGTCATTTACTCTTTGCTGCATCTCTGGCACCCCTATTGCTCTCTGGTCATTAGGAGCATTATTCTGTTCTCTTGACATTCTTACAGCTTCTGCATAAGTGATCTTTCTTTTCAATCTTATTTCTTGAATTTTAGTCTCCCATCTCATAACCTCACACCTACTGTATACCACATTATGAGCTCCTCCACAATTACAGCATTTTGGTTGCACTCCTGTTCCGCACTTTCCATATTCATGATAATCCCCACAACTAGCACATCTCCTCTGCCTTTTACAGTTTTTAGCTATGTGTCCAAACCTTTGACAATTATAGCACCTCAATGGCTTTGGCGCATATACCCTTACTGGGTAACTCATGAAACCCAGGAACACATTCCTTGGAACTCTTTCTTCTTCAAATTCAATCAATACTGTTACACTTTCCTCTTTCATTCCCTCCTTTGTTGTTTTCAGTCTTAGAACATTAATTACTTTCCCCCCTTTGATATTCCTCTTCAACTCCTCCATGTTTATACTCATTGGTACACCTATGATCACTCCTTTACAAACACCATTTCGTGCTCCCACACTCCCTGTATATTCTACATTGCATTTTCCTATCTCTTTTAGCTTGAGTGTTTTCTCAAGTTGTTCCTCATTTGCACATCTTACCAATAGATTGCCATCACTGAGGACTTTTGCAAATACTATTTCCCCTATCTTATTTGCCAAAGTTGTTGTTAGCACAAATGGGTTAATTTTCTTCATGTGTCCTTGCGTCTTCTCATTAAACCTAATTATGACAACACCTCCTCTCTGAACTTGTTCACCTTCCTCACTTTCAGAACTCTCTCCATTGTCATTTCTTATTCTTTTATTCCCTTTTGTCTCGGGTTTCATTCATCCGTCCCCTCAGTATCTCCTTATTCCCTTTATTTCTCCCTTCACAATAACCCATTTCTGCCCAGTTGCCTACCTCTGATCCCAAATCCCTATCCCACTCCTTTCCCACTCTCTTTCCCTCAACAAGTTCCAAACCACTTTCACACATGCACCACAGCAAATGAAGCTGAGCCCAGGAGCTATTTATGCAGCCAGCCCAAAATGAGAATCAGGTGCCTCAATTCGAGCACCCACCAGAACAAGGGAAAACTGGAAAACCTGGAATATGTAACTCTGGACCAGACCGTGAACTGGAATGCAAACTTTACAGACCGGACCATGACACTACTATGAAAATTAAATCTCTTATCCATTCACACACACAAGTTAAAAAACTATTTTTCAATCAAACCATTGCTATCATTCCGCAAACATACCCACAGTGAACTATGTGCATTGACTTCTCCACAACATACAACCCTCAGTGCATGAGAACTACATATACTTTCTCACAAATCAATAGAAAGTTTTCCACAAAGATTGTAAAAAATAACCACTTTAATACTCCTACCTGCTGAATCAAATATTTCGACAAGTTCCTCACATGTTTCATCCACAATCACAACTTTGCAGCCTGCCCCTTTCCTTAAAAAACTGGTAATGCTATCCCTCTACCAACTAACCTGTCAAGCCTAACGACATTATCATCCTGCACAGGAAAACTTAAAATGTGTAAAACCGGGTTTCCTCAATATATGTCGCATCCGGAGAATCTGACCAATCAGAAATAAATTTCTTAAAGTCTTGTTCATGAGAAATCAGTCTTCTCGCATTACGCTGCAATATTTTAATCCTATTATTTACGTTCACAAGTAGACTGGGATACAGATAACAACACACACAAAATGCTGGTGGAACACAGCAGGCCAGGCAGCATCTATAGGAGAAGTACTGTCGACATTTCGTTAGGTTTCGGCCCGAAACCTTGCATCTTCCTCAACATTCTGTAGCAGTTCCAGGACTACTATGAACAATAAATCTCATACTCATTCAGGCACACAAGTTGAGAAAATCTTCGACAATGAAACCACTGCCATCATTCTGCAAACATCCCCACAGTGAACTATGGCCATTAAAATCTCCACACTGTGCAACCCTTAGTGAGTGAGAACTACATATACTTTCTCAGAAATCAATGGAAAGTTTTCCACAATGATTGTAAAAATTAACCACTTTTATACACCTTCCTGCTGAATCTAATATTTCTTCCACAAGTTACTTGTACACTTCATTCACTTTCACAACTCTACACCCTGCCCCTTTCCTTATAAAACTGGCAACACCACCCCTCTACCAACCAACCCATCATGACCACTGACGATATAACCCTGCACAGAAAAAAAAACCTTTAAACGTGCAAATATCAGTTTCCTCAATACAAATAACATCAGGAGAATCTGACTGACAAATCAGAAATAAACTTCTTAAAGTCTTGACCATTAGAACTCAGGCTTCTTGCATCCCACTGCAATATTTTTAATCCCATTATATACTTTCACAGGTAGACTGGGGCACAGAATATCCCACCCATCAGAGCTCCTCATTACAGATCGTAAAGAGCACCAAATTTCTTGGTGTCCACCTGACACAGAATCTCACCTGGTCCCTCAACACCAGCTCCATAACAAAGAAAGCCCAGCTGCATCTTACTTTTTGCGAAGGCTGAGAAAAGTCCATCTCCCACCCCCATCCTCATCACATTCTACAGGGGTTGTATTGAGTACATCCTGAGCAGCTGCATCACTGCCTGGTTCGGAAATTGCACCGTCTCGGATCGCAAGGCCCTGCAGCGGATAGTGAGGACAACTGAAAAAATCATCAGGGTCTCTCTTCCTGCCATCACGGACATTTACACTACATGCTGCATCCGCAAAGGAAGCAGCATTAGGAAGGGCCCCACGCACCCCTCGTACAATCTCTTCTCCCTCCTGCCGTCTGGGAAAAGACACTGAAGCATTCAAGCTCTCACGACCAGATTATGTAACAGTTTCTTCCCCCAAGCTATCAGACTCCTCAATACACAGAAGCCTGTCCGGACACCTTGCCCTACTGTCCTGTTCATTATTTATTGTGATGCCTGCACTGTTTTGTGCACATTATGCAGTCCTGAGTAGGTCTGTAGTTTAGTATAGCTTTCTCTGTGTTGTTTTGTTTTATTATTACATAGTTCAGTCTAGTTTTTTGTACTGTGTCGTGTAAACCATGGTCCTGAAACACGTTGTCTCATTTTTACTATGCACTGTACCAGCAGTTATGGTTGAAATGACAATAAAAGCTGACTTGACTTCAACTACAGCTTCCCACATAACACCAGTTACACCAAGATACCTTTCTGCAGCTTTCACAATCATTTTAGTTTCCTCATTAGGACGAGATGTCTGATCAGTACAATTCACCACATCTGTTATAAACATCAGAAAATTCATTTTATTCAGCAGTGAAGTATCTTTAATGAGAGAACTGTGATGACAACATATATCCACAGATGTCACAGTCTGTTCTCTGACTGGGAACACTTTATCAAATTTACCTGCTCTACTTGCTGAACTTGTCCTTGAACAGGCCCTTCTGCTCACTGTGTTGTTCTGAATCAATTGAAGTGTTCATTTTATGCCTTACTAAATCAGTCCCTTCAGCCTGCACAAGGAACACATCCCTCCATTCGCCTCACATTCATGTGGTATCTAATAGCCTCTATCGCATCTGTCTCCACCACCACCCCTGGCCTTGAACTGAAACAGAACCACTATAAGCATGAAAAACAAAACTTGTAATGCAAATCTCCTTTAAACATTATGAGTCAAATTTTTAACATCATTGTCTTTTCTAAGTTGTTTTCAAAAGGCAGCTGTGCAGAGAAAAGATACAAAATTACACTAAATTACGAAATACTTAAACTGTTCAAAAGGGACCAATGAGGTGGTGTTCCCCCTTTCTCCTGAAGTGCATGCCCTCCAGTATTAGACATGTCCTCCTTAGAGAAAAAAAAGTATAGGATATCCACACTGTCTGTGCCTCTCACGTTGCCAAAACTTCCATCAGACTTCCCTCAGCCTCTGCCGGTTCAGAGAAAATTACCCGAGATTGTCCCATCTCACTTCATCCAGACATCATCCTGTTAAGCCTCTTCCACTCACCATCCAAAACCTCCGCATCAGTCCTATATTAGAAAGCAATTCTCCACGTGTGGTTAGACTAGTGATTTATACAACTGCAATATATGTGCCTGACGGTGGAACGACGATCTCGGAATTATGAACTCGGATTCCAGGATCCCTCTGTAGATCAACACAGTCTAATCTCGCCCCATAAATATAGCAGCAAAGGGATAATGCTGAACCTTTATAACACACTAGTCCGGCCACACCTGGAGTATTGTCAACCATTTTGGCCCCCATATCTCAGAAAGGATGTGATGTCATTGGAGAGAGTCCAGAGGAGGTTCACAAGGATGACTTCGAGAATTAAGGGGTTAACATACGAGGAGCATTAGGCAGCTCTAGGCCTATTCTCATTCGAATTCAGAAGAATATGGGGGGGGGGGCAGATCTCATTGAAACCTACTGTATGTTGAAAGGACCAGATAAGGTGGATATTTCATATGGTGGGGCTATCAAGATCTAGAGGGCACGTCCACAAAGATGAGGGGACACCTTTTCTTTCTTTTTCTTTCTCAATCTTTTTATTACTATTAATAATATGAACAAAATACAACTGATATATTAATAAAGAAATTACAAACATGCAAATTCCCATTACAGATGAAAAAATACATAAGCAATGGTTACAGTATAAATGAGTTTACCAAAACATGAACCATACAGTATATGTATGAACATGGTAAGTCTAGATATTTCGTAATATATGATATAAAAAAACAGAAAAAAGAAAAAAAATATATAATACAAAATTAATTACCCTACTAATCTAATAACTAATAAAGAAGAAAAAAGAGACAAAAAGAGAAAGAAAGAAAACTAGAAGAGAAAAAAAGGGCTGTTTATATATCTCACAAGAATACATAATCATCAATGTCGTCAACTCCGCTCATCTCAACAAACATAAGCTAAAAGCTGGAAAGTCAAATGAACTTGAAACAGGGTCATATTACATCATATGAAAATATTGAATAAATGGTCTCCATATCTTTTCAAATTTAATAGAAGTATCGAATACACCACTTCTAATTTTTTTCTAAATTTAAACATAACATAGTTTGAGAGAACCAATTAAATACAGTGGGAGGATTAATTTCCTTCCAATTCAACAATATGGATCTTCTAGACATCAGAGTTAGAAATGCAATCATTCGACAGGCGGAAGAAGATAAATGCAGTGAGTCCATCATTGGTAAACCAATTGTGGTAATAGGATGAGATTGTAAATCGATATTCAAAACCGCAGAGATAATATCATAAATATCTTTCCAATATTTTTTCAAAAGCGTACATGACCAAAACATATGAGTTAAAGACGCGATTTCAAATTGACATCTATCACAAATAGGATTTATATAAGAGTAAAAATGAGCTAATTTATCCTTGGACATATGGGCCCTATGTACGACCTTAAATGGTATTAATGAATGTTTCGCACATATCGAAGATGTATTAACTAATTGAAGAATTCTATCCCAATTCTCAGTAGGAATAATAAGATTAAGCTCTCTTTCCCACTCATTTTTGTCTTATAAAGGGGCTCTGAACGTATCTTCATAATTATATTATAACGTTTTGATATAAACTCTTTTTGCAAAGGATTTAATTCAAACAAACTCTCCAAAATACCTGAAGCCACAAAATTTGGAAACGTAGGAAGTACAGTACTTAAAAAATGCCTAATCTGGAAATATCTAAAAAAATGAAATCTAGGCAAATTATATTTATTAGATAATTGCTCAAAAGACATAAAACAATTGTCCAAAAATAAATCAGAAAATCTTAGTAATCCCTTAGTTTTCCGAGCCAAATAAGCTTGATCTGTAATGGAAGGGTGGAAAAAGCAATTATTTTAATAGGACTATTTAAAACAAATTGAGTCAACCCGAAAAATTTCCGAAATTGAAACCATATACGTAAAGTATGTTTAACTATCGGGTTGTCAATTCGTTTCGGCAATTTAGAAAGAGCAAAAGGGGGAGAAGTCCCTAAAATAGAACCCAGAGCATAACCTGGTACCGATTTAATTTCTAAACTCACCCAATGACAGCCAAAAGATTCACCCCAGTCTTTCAACCAACATAACAAATATCTAATATTAACTGCCCAATAATAAAATCTGAAATTAGGTAATGCTAACCCACTTTCCTTCTTTGTCTTCTGTAAATATATTTTACCTAACCTGGGATTTTTATTCTGCCATATATATGAGGAAATTTTTGAATCAACATTAATAAAAAAAGATTTCGGAATAAAAATTGGTACCGCTTGAAAAATATATAAAAACTTAGGTAAAATAACCATCTTAATAGCATTAATCCTGCCTATTAGAGATAGAGATAATGGTGACCACTGAGTAAACAAGTCTTTAATCTGATCAATTAAGGGTAGAAAATTAAACCTAAATAAATCTTTATGGTTTTTTGTGATTTTGATCCCTAAGTAAATAAAAGAGTCATTAACTAATTTAAAAGGTAAATTTCCATATATTGGGACCTGTCTATTCAAAGGAAACAATTCACTCTTATTAAGATTTAACTTATACCCAGAAAACTCACTAAATTGAGCCAACAATGATAGAACTGCTGGAATAGATTTCTCAGGGTTAGAAATGAATAATAATAAATCATCTGCATACAAAGATAACATGAATATTTATCCCACGATTAATACCCAAAATATCCTGTGATTCTCTGATGGCAATTGCCAACGGTTCTAAAGCAATGTTAAATAGTAATGGGCTCAGAGGACATCCTTGTCTAGTGCCCCGAAATAAGCGAAAAAAGGGAGATCTTTGATTATTAGTAAACACTGAGGATACTGGAGTGTGATAAATCAGTTTAATCCAAGAAATGAAAGTCGGACTAACATTAAACTTCTCCAACACATTAAATAAGTAAGGCCATTCAACTCTATCAAATGCTTTCTCCGCATCTAATGAAATCACGCATTCTGAAGTGCAATGTGAGGGAGTATAAACAATATTCAGTAATCTCCTAACATTGAAAAAAGAATAGCGATTTTTAATAAAACCAGTTTGATCTTCTGAAATAATTTTGGGTAATACCTTCTCTAACCTGGATGCCAGTAACTTGGAAAAAATCTTGGAGTCTACATTCAATAAAGATATTGGTCTATAGGATGCACAGTCAGTGGGGTCTTTATCTTTCTTCAATATTAAAGAAATGGAAGCTCTATAAAAAGATTGTGGCAAATTCCCCAATCTAATTGCTTCCTCAAAAACCCTACATAACCAAGGAGAAAGAGTAGCGGAAAAACATTTAAAAAATTCTACTGTATACCTATCTGGACCTGGTGCTTTCCCAGAATTCATTGAGGAAATAACCCCTTTAATTTCTGCGTCTGTAATAGGAGTATCTAATATTAAAATATCATCGGATGATAATCTTGGGAAATCTAATTTCTCAAGAAAATCACACATGGTATTACGATCCTGACGGAATTCAGATTGATACAGGGAGGTATAGAAGTCTTGAAATGACTTATTTATCTCATCATGGTTAACTGTCAAATCCCCATTCTGCTGATGAATCTTAGTGATTTGGCGTTTAACCAATGCATTCTTCAACTGACTAGCTAACAGTTTTCCTGATTTATCACTATGTAAATAAAAATCAGATCTGGTTTTCATTAATTGATTTTCAATCGGAGATGTAAGTAATAAACTATGTTCCATTTGAAGTTCATCCCTTTGTTTGTAAAGCTCCTTACTAGGAGTTATCGAATATTTCTTATCAATCTCTTTAATTTTATCGACCAATAAAAGAGTTTCCTTCTTAATGCGTTTTCTCAAACCAACGGAGTAAGAGATAATCTGTCCACGTATATACGCTTTAAAAGTGTCCCAAAGTGTTCCGCAAGAGTTATCATCCGTGGAATTAGTTGAAAAGAAGAAATCGATCTGTTCCTTCATAAATTTAATAAAGTCTGGATCTTGCAGTAAGGTAGAGTCAAATCGCCATTGTCTAACATTAGAAGCTGTATCCGTAAATTTAATAGAATGTTTTAATGGAGCATGGTCAGAGATAGCTATAATATCATAATTACAACCAATTACCGATGGAATAAAACAAGGGTCAATAAAAAAAAAATCAATCCTCGAATAAGAATGATAAACATGTGAGAAAAAAAGAAAACTCTTTATCGTTAGGATGCCGAAATCTCCAAATATCAAAATCTCCATTACGAGTCAAAAAGGAATTAATACAAGTGGCCGACTTATTGTGTAAAGTCTGAATAAATAAAGATTTATCCATCAAAGGATTTAATCAACAATTAAAGTCACCACCCATTATTAATGTATAGTCTTTTAGATTGGGTAAGGAAGTAAATAAGGACTTAAAAAGATCAGGACAATCCACATTTGGAGCATAAACATTAACCAAAGCAACCTTTTTAATACAAAGTAAACCCATAATTAACAAAAATCTACCATTTGGAACCGAAAAAATATCATGTTGAACAAATGCAATAGAGGAGTCAAAAAAATTGAAACTCCTCTTACTTTGGCATTCGAATTTGAATGATACTATTGACCCCGCCAAGACCTAAAAAAGCGATATTTGTCCTCCTTCCTAACATGAGTTTCTTGTAGAAAAATGATATGAGCATTAAGTCTTTGGAATACTTTGAAAATCTTCTTTCGTTTAATCGGATGATTTAAACCGTTAGTATTCCAAGATACAAAATTAATGGTCTGAGCCATAATTTTAAAATCAACCCTTTGGTGTAGAAAGGGTTAACCAAATTATAAACTCATGCTCCCGGAAGAGGAACAAAAAAAGGGCGGACCCGGAAGTGATGACAATGCAGACATATTTGAAGTTCAAAAACAGCCCAAATGAAAAAACTAAAACAAACTGGTGAAGGAAAAGTGAAATTAGAAAACAAACTAAGCCCCACCCCTACAAGAAAAAGATAAGAGAAAGCCAAAATATGTCGAGAAAAAGGAAAAAATGAGATTAATTCAACCCGCATGTCAGCGGAAGACCACTCCATATATAAAGGATATATATATTAAAAAAAAACCACCCCGACTTTAAAAATTAAAGTTACTATACTAAAAACCATACTTCTAAATATAGTTAGTTGTAAAAAAAAGAATATAGTCACTAAAAGCTGATAACTCGGGCTATAGCCCAGACAAAACAAAAAGTATTTAAGCTATGATAAGCGATGCATTGTAGGAAGAAGACAAGATAGAAAAAAAACGCCATCTTAAACAAAACCAAAAATATTTTTCAAAAAACCACCATCTTAATAAAAAAAAATTCACCTTTGAAGGGTTAAAAATATACCTTTGAAGGAACAAGAATAGTAGTCAAGGATGTAATATAATGGTTGAAGTGTATAAAACAAAGCGATTAATATGACAAAAACACACTTTAACTTAAATAAAAAGTATAGGATAAACCTACACCAATAACCAGAGGTTAAATCTGGTTTACGAAATCAAGAATCATCTTACACGATCAGAATCATTCATTTATTAAAGACTGGTGTCTGTAGCAGTAGGGAACTTCTTCTCCAGATAAATTCTCGCTTCGGATGTAGAAAGGAGATCTGGCGTGGAGCATCTGGCTGAGAGATTCTAAGCTTCGCAGGGTATAAGAGCGCAAGTTTTAATTTTTTCTCAAAACATTCAGCCATCAGTGGTTTAAAAAGAAGACTTTTTTTCATAACTTCAGGACTAAAATCTTGGGGACACCTTTTCAAACAGCCAGGGAGTATTGGATCTGTGGAATACTCTGCCACAGACTGCCGGAGAGGCCAAGTGTGCGGGTATATTTAAGGAGGAAGTTGATCATATCCTCATCAGTCAGGGCATCAAAGGATATGGCGAGAGGTCAGGTGTATGGAGTTCAGTGTGATCCGGGTTCAGTCATGATGGAAAGGCAGTAGACTCGATGGGCTAAATGGCCTAATTCTGCTGCTATAATTTGTGGTCTCATGGACACAAACCCCCACAATCATGGTGAATCTCCTCTGTCACCTTCCAGCACAAAACATCCTTTGTACAGAATGCTAAGCAAACCTTTTCAAGAACTTTGGCAAGTCAGGCAGCATCTGTTGAGGGGAATAGAGTCGATGTTTGGGACAGAACCCCTCTCCTGCAGCATTGATACAGACCCTTCGGCCCAACCTTTCCAAGCCATCCTGGTGTCCTTTTAAACTAATCCCATCTGCCTGCCTTTGACATAGAACACAGAAATCTACAGGACATTACAGGCCCTTTGGCCCACAATGTTGTGTTGACCATGTAACCTACTCCAGAAACTGCCTAGGATTTCCCTATTGTATAGTCCTCTATGTTTCTAAGCTCCATGTACCTGTCTAAGAGTCTCTTAAAATATCCTATTGTATCTGCCTCCACCATCGCTGCTGGTAGTGCATTCTATGCCCCTACCTCTCTCTGTGTGGAAAACTTACCCCTGACATCCCCTCAGTACCTATTTCCAAGCACCGTAAAACTGCGTCCCCTCATGTTCATTTTAATCCTGAGGAAATGCCTCTGGCAATCCACATGGTCAATGCCTCTCATCATCTTATACCCCTCTATCAGGTCACCTCTCATCCTCCGTCGCTCCAAGGAGGTTAATATAGCATCAACGCTACCTCACAGCTCTTGAACTCAATCCCACGGTTGATGAAGGCCATCACACCAGACACCTTCTTAACAAAACTGCCAACCTGCACAGCAGCTTTGAGTGTCGTATGAACACGGACCCCAAGATCTCTCTGACCCTCCACACTACCAAGTGTTTTAACATTAATGTTATATTCTGTGTTCAAATTTGACCTGCCAAAATGAGCCACTTCACACTTATCTGTGTTGAACTCCATCTGCCGCTTCTCAGCCCAATTCTGCATCCTGTCTATTTCCTGCTGTAATCTCTGACAACCCTCCAGACTCTCCACAACAGCACCAACGGTAAAGAATTTTTCGGTGGGGGACTGACACGTTTCCTGTTCGCTTGGCCTTCTGGGTAAAGAGGCAACCATGGATGACACTGTTGGATTTGTCCTCGTACAGTCGGAGGAAATCCGAGCGAATATATCTCCCAAACACTGCCGAGCTCCAGCTATATAAATGCAAATATCAGTAACCCGGAATAAAAATATATTTCCTAGTTAATCTTAGATGAAAAGTCCGACTTTCATTCAATAAAAATGTTAATTAGTGCTATATGGCAAAAAAATCCTTCCGTCAGATTTAGTTCTCTCTGGGTAAATAAAGATATGAAACACCTTTGTCCTCGAGGACAAGTGACATGTGGCTTTCACATCACGGAAGTGCCAGACTCCAATGAGAATAACTGCTGCCCTCACCTTCATGTTCATTGGTATTGCCATCGATGGGTTCATCACTGTCAATCAGCTGGGGGTGGAGATCCGAGTAAATAGAAAATCTCCAGAATTCTACATGTTGTAACAATTGCTCTTTGCAGTGTTGTGGAACATGGCCAGAACTTGAAATAATACTAAAGGACAGAGACAGATTTGCCAAGTCACAGGTGGATTGCACGCAGAAACATCCCATCCTCATAGAGACAGGAATACAGTCACAGAATCTGATGGTCAGCGAAGATGCCTGATCCATGTCGAAGTCCTGCATAGTGACAGACACAGGATTCCCCACCCAAAACGACGACATTTCCTTCGTCTCCAAAGCTCCTGCTTGACCCGTTGACTTCCTCCCGAATTTTGCCCTTTTGTTCCAGACTCCACTATCTGCCTCCTCTCAAATCCTCACCTTTGTTCTCAATGGCGATGGTATCTCCCCGATTGTAGTTCTAGTGACGGTCACTCCCAATACTGGTGAACCGAGTTGTCAAATACTGGAGGAAAGCCCGCAGTATCGGGATCCCAGTGTACACAGTGCACATTGCTGCAGGACCATTAGGTTATGTGCTCCACTCTAGACTTTATCTAACAATTAGTCATCTATTAATCTATAAATTCATATCTGTAATACATGTTTTGAAAATTGTATTGAAATACAGCGAAGGGTAGACCTAGCAATCCCCCATTTAATCCTATCCTAATCATGAGACAGCTTACAATTAATCTAACAACCGGCACCGCTTCGAACTGTGGGAGGGAGCCGGATGAGCTGGAGGAAACCCATCCGGTCACGATGGGAACATACAATCCCCTTACTGGCTGAGGCGGGTATTGAGCCAGTACTGTAAGCGTTGTGTTTACCACTGGAAACCACTGCACAACTGCCCGCTCAAGTACCTCTCCAACCTCGTGCACGACGACTCCTTAGAGCTCAAATCATAACACTTTGATACTTCATTAACAGGCAGATCTGGCTTCCAATATTTTCCTTCATGAAGTGGATTTCCCGATCGTATCTGTTTTACAGTTAGCATAGCCGGTAAAGTTACCTTTACGAGAGTTTCAGCAGCGCACACAAGGAGTGACAGAATTTAAGGAATTAATCTCGCTTACCAGGAACTCCAATGATTGCAATAATCACTTACAATATTCCACTGTCACTTGCAAATGTTTGCCACATTTCTGTGTGAGCCTATTCCGTTCCGATCATTTTGTCAGCACACTTTGCGAGTGGAACACTGGCATGGCAATTTATCAGTCTTTATAGCATTTCCGAACTCCACGTGGACGTGTTTCAACACTTTCCACAAGCAACGGCAGAGTGAAATCCCTACAGGTCAGTCTAAATTTGGTCAGTGCTGACGTAATTGTTAGATTCAAACAACTCACGTTGCAGGAGACACGTCATCCTTGTATGATGTGAACGGCCATGCAATCCAAATGCCAGTGGCCCCGTCAAGAATGAATGAAGCATCTCTAAAACTTCGTATAATTAGTTAAACTTCTCTGATGTTTACAACAGGCCATCGGTGAAGGGTCTCGTCCCGAATCCCCTTCCCGCCC